>NC_092050.1:148166698-148347522 GCF_003086295.3 Arachis hypogaea
CGTCTGCAAAAACCTTCATTTGAAGCTATAACTCTTTTCATTGGTTCGCTGTACCCTGCGAATATAACTACGATTTTTCCACTGTCCATGACGGACATAATCTCCTCTAAGGCTTCTAAACCATAGTCCTTATCATCTGCCTTCTGCATTGGTATTAGTCTATATGCCTCATCGACGAAGAGAATTCCCCCCTCCGCTTCTTGGATCTGCATACAGAGTTTAACTCATTAAGCAAAGCACTCAATGACTGGTTCTCAAAAGGCAAAGAAGATGGGGAACAGGAAAGATTTCAAAGGCAATGGCATACCTTCCTCCTGGTTTTTGGACCAGTATGGCCGACAAATTCACCAACTAAATCAGTTCGTTGTACTTCTGTCACTTTATTGGTAGGTAGAATTCCCACCATATGGAGTAATCTTCCAAGGACCCGTGCTACCATAGTTTTACCTATCAAATAGAGAAGACAGTTGGTTAATTTTATTGTTTAGAAATGATAAAAGATAACAAGGAAAGTACATGATCCATAAAGTAAAGGAAATCAGTATGCAAAATAAAAGGGGGCAAGCTAAGATTATCGGTTATAACCTGTTCCAGGATTGCCAAGAAAGGCCATATGTGGGGGTCTTCGCGTGCCAACATGCAGACCAAGAGCTCTACGCCTCTCATCCAAAAGCATACCCTTTGCCCATTTACGTAGTTGAATTTTTAGGTCATTTAGACCCACAATATTTGCTAATTCCTTTTCTAGCTCGTCCATTTTAGCTTTGGTTTCGCTGCATGCTTCAATTGCTCGTCTCTTCCTTTGCTCTTCCTCTGCATGCTTTAGTAGTTCTCTAAGTTTCTCACTTCCAGGGCCTTGGGAAAGATGATTTAAAGGAGTCATTCCCTCCTGAAATTCAAGGGTTCAATTTTGAGAATCTATTATGATTTCACCAAAACAGATTTTAAGTAGCAGAAAAACAAGGCTCAAGTTTTGTACATTGTCCTTAGCGCTGCAATCTGCATTGTAGTCAAGCAATGTTTTCACAGTTAATAATTCTTCGGCTCGTAGAGAGTACCAAACAGCAAGGTGTAGAGGAGTCATACCATTCTGCAAAGCAAAAGATTGTAAACAAACTTTCATACAAAGCATAAGATTGTAAACAAACTTTTATACAAAGCATATAAATGGTTTTTTTGCTCAGTTTAATTCTAGAGTAAATGATAGATGAAGCAAGAAAAAAAGCTCACATTTGCTTGGGCTTCAACAACAGCCCCATGGGCCAGAAGTAACTTTGCGGCTTCGCTGCATCCATTTTTTGCTGCCATGTGCAATGGAGTTTCTCCATACTGCAAAATGGTGATAAAGTAGAGGTATTTAGAACTACAATGCTATTACTAGAAGTTGAGAATCATACATGTTCTAACAATAAAATTCAATTAAAAAAATTGTGACAAGTACCTACCATATTCTTCGCCTCCAACTCAACTTTATCTTGTCCTTGCCACTCGAGCAGAAATTTAACTATGTCAGCCCTATTTTGACCGGCAGCAACATGAAGTGGTGTCTGAGCCATCTGCATAAATCAGGTTAGATTAGAACTCCAATTTAAGCGAAATCACATGCAATGATAAAGGAAAAGGCTAGAGATCAATATATCAGTATAAAGTCTAGCAACAAGCCTATTGATGAAGTAACCACCATTTCGAAATCTAATTACTAAACACTTCAAAAAGGAAGCAATTGGAGAAATAGATCATGAGAATAATAATGACCATATCAACAGATGACAACAATTGAGATGCCGAAAAGCCACTCTTTTCCATGCCAAACCTAAAAGAGGCTTCCCCTTTTCCAATCCCTCATCCAAGCAATTTCCATGCGGCGAGGGAATCAGAATCTAAAAGAACTATGCTTGCATCTCATTTTTTCTTTCAATCCCTGGAACAGCAATGGTACTATGTAGCTAAAAATGAAAATTCAGCTAGACTAGTAATCGAGACCAATTGAAAGGTGGTATCTTTTCCTAATACCTCCTACTAATTGTATCGTCCTTTCTTCTATATTATTGATAAATAAGCAGATCTCAGAGTTATGAGCACAATTCCAAATCCTCAAACCCCAAGAAAAGAAGCATTTGAAATAACACCATCCCCATTTCACACAAAGAAACAACGAGAAAAGATATCTACATTTCAAAGTCAAAGAAGATGAAGCACACAACAAGAGAAGCATTTGAAAAGGATGATAGGAAAGAGGGGGGATGAGATCTTACAACAGGGTTTCTCTCATTGAGAAGAGAAGGGTTATGACGAAGTAGCCTCTGGAGTCCAACAAGGTCACCGGACTGAGCACAGCCGTGGATGGTGGGAGGCTTGGAAGATCTTGACCGTTGATCGTGAGAGCTGCTCATTGCTGAATTCGAATGGAAAAAGAAAGAAAGAAAGAAAGAAAGAAAGAAAGTAGAGAAAATGGAGAAGAGAGAATTGGAGAAAGAGGAGAGAGAAGAATATGGTTGGTATGTGTGGTTTCCCGAATGCGAGTGTTGCGGCAGCTCAATCAATCAAAATTGAATCTTGGATTCTCACTTGATCGATCTTTCTTTGTTTCTTCTTCGCGTTGCTGTACACTGCTTTTGATTTCACAGTTGGCATTCGCCTCCTCTTTTTCCTCTCTCCTTCTCAAATCTCATCCTTCTTCCTAAATCATTGCCTTTTCCGAATCTAATTTTCGCTAACTACAACACTCTTATATATTATTAAAATTGATTTCTTCAATTAATAATACAGCTCACCTTACATACTTTTTAAGATGTTTCTTAATTTATTTTAGAGTACTTACCCAATCAGTCCCAAAAATATTAGAATAGAATATTTTAGTTCCAAGAAAAATTAATACACAGATTAATTTCTAAAGTTTTATTTCGGCAGACAAATCAGTCCTCAGTTCATTTTTCGCCAGAGTAATTATCTAGATCAGTTCCCAAAGATTTTAAAAACGGATATTTTAGTCCGCAAGAAAAATTAATGTACAAATCAATCCTCAATGTTTCTCTCTATTAGACATAATAGTCCTCCATCCAAAAATAAAATAAAATAAAATAATTATTATTATTAATTGCACAATAATATTGTACTATATTTTTTATATTTTTTGGACAAAAATAATGATAAATTTATTCATTAAATTCTTATAGTCACTCAATAATAATAATAATAATAATAATAATAATAATAATAATAATAATAATAAAATTATTAGAGATTATTTTATAAAAAATTCAAAATTAAAACCATTTAATATTTTTGTATTTAATATAATCAAAAGATGTCCTATGTAAAAAAAAATATATATGTTTGTATTAAAAAATATGTATTAAAAGAAAATATTTTAATTTGGATTTATATTAAATACATATTTTTTTTAATACAAATATATTTTTTAAAATAGTACATCTTTTGATTATATTAAATACAAAAATATCAAATGGTTTTAACCTTGAATTTCTTGTAAAATAATCTCTAATAATTTTATTATTATTATTATTATTATTATTATTATTATTATTATTATTATTATTATTATTATTATATAAGAATTTAATGAATAAATTTATCATTATTTTTGTCCAAAAAATACAAAAAATATAGTACAATATTATTGTGCAATTAATAATAATAATTATTTTATTTTATTTTATTTTTAGATGGAAGACTATTATGTCTAACAGAAAGAAATATTAGGGATTGATTTGTACATTAGTTTTTCTTAGGGACTAAAATGTCCGTTTTTAAAATCTTTGGAGACTGATCTGGGTAATTACTTTGCCGGAAAATGAAATGGAGACTGATTTGTCTGCCGAAATAAAACCTTGGAGATTGATCTGTGTATTAATTTTTCTTGAGACTAAAATGTCCGATTCTAAAATCCTTGGGACTGATTTGGGTAATTACTCTTTATTTTATATGTTTAACAAACGTGTCTTAAGACTTAATGTTAATATATTCTTAGTTTAAAAGTATATATTAAAAGTACTAATTATAATTTTTTTATAAAAAATTATGCAAAGTTTGAATTTTAATGTAATATTATATATTTATTAAAATAAAAAATTTAAATTTTTTATTAGTAATAATCTTAACTAGTATCTTAAAGATATATATTAACTAAAATCTTATTTTATTATAAATTAATTTTATTGAAATAAATATTAAATTATTTAACATTTTATTTGACTATATTAATTATAATTTATAACTAATCAATTACCTTCATTATTTGATTTGACTGGAATAAATAAATTATTTTTATTTTAATTTATATTTATTTTTTTATGTATTTTAAATTTTTTATCATTAATTTTTATAAATATTATAATTAATTATTTATTTAATTTGATTGAAATAAAGATTAAATTATTTAATATTTTATTTTATCATATTAATTCAATTATAATTAATCAATTATATTAATTATTTAATTTGGCTTAGATAAATGAATTGATAAATGATTTGCCTTTTAAAACAAAAGTGGTTATATTGGACAGAAAAATAAATATTATTTTTATTTTATTGTAACAAAAGATTTTTTATTTGGTTTAATTATTCGGCTAGTTTTTATAGTTTCATTAAATTTTTAATTAGGTTTTTATATTTTTTTTTCAATTAAGTTCTTATACTGTATCAGATTTTGTAACTAAGTCCCTACCATAATAAAAACGTTGAAATTAATAGAATATTCGATTAAACTATACGAAATATTCAGTCAAGTTTTAGGCATATTCATTTTGTTTAATAAAATATTCCATTAATTTCAACGTTTTTGTCACAGCAGGAATTTTATTATAAATTCTGATATAATATAGGGACACAATCAAAAAAAATATATAAGAATCTAATTAAAAATTTAGTGAAATTATAAAAATCGACAGACTAATTAAACATTTTCTTTTTCATGGAAAGGATATGCATCGATAATTATTAATTTACATATCGACAATTCAAGATTTTAGACGTAAATCTTCTCTGTCATTTCCCAAGAATTAAGACAACATATTGTAGATTTAATTATGCATTCATCTTATCTTTAACAATTTTAGTAGGTGTTTAAAATAACAAAAATAATATAAAACTATTTTTAGGTACAAATAGAATTAATTCAACTCAAGAATAGATAAAATATATTGATAAGCTTCCACAAGTAATAATATTGGTCATATTACTTTGATTTCAAAAATGAATATGATACTAGAATATAAAACAGTTCTAGATATATTTTAATAAAAACAGTTCTCCATAATAATTTCTTTTGTTATGATAATAAAAAAGGTAATTCAAAGATAAATTTTATCTCATGTTAAATTATACTTACTCAATCGATTTTAATATAAGAATAAGAGAATTTAAAAGTTTTACTCATAAATCATGAGACTATATTATTTAAAAAAAATATATTTGAAAAGATAAGATTCTAATGTAGATATTTTAATTTAATCACGAACTATATATTACTATTAATGAATAATTGTTATACTTTAAAAATAAATAAAATTATTACTCATTAATTTTATTATTTTTAATATTAAAAATAATTAAACGTTAAATTTAATTAATTTTATAAAATTTTTATATAAAAAATTATTAAGCATGTTTTCATTTAAAAAATTTAAAAAAATACTTTATATATTTTTGTGTATTATACCGTGTACTAAATATTAGTACCGTGTAAAAACTTATTTATTATTGTTACATAATTTTAGATATTTAACTACATGTTTAGATTCATTCTATCTATCAAATATTTAGCTCAACCGTCTTGAATAAGTGTTAAAAATTTGAATTCACACATATTATTTTATATATGCAACAACTCATTAACCAACAATAAATTCTTAAATGAAAATCTTAAGTCTATAATAAATTCATTCTTAATTTGCCAAACTAAAAAATATCATAAAGAGTAAAGTATTGTTTTTGTCCCCAACGTTTGGAGTAAGTCTTAAAGTTGTCTCCTAACGTTTGAATTATCCTATTTAAGTCTCTAATGTTTTAAAATTGACTTAATGTTGTCCTGCCGTTAGGAATCTGTTAACGGAATTGACGGCGAGACAAAATTGAGACGGTTTTGAAACGTTTGAGACTTAAATAGGACGAACATGTTGGGGACAAAAACAATACATAGAAATAAATTTTAATTTTATCCTTCAATAATATCAATTTTTTACAGTACATAGTTATTCAATTATTTTTTAATCACATCTAAGTAAATTACACATAATCATATTAATTTTATTCTAAATAAATTTATTTTTTTATAATTTTACTCTTAAACATTTTTACTCATCATATATTTGTAAAATGACTAGTACATAAACTTGTGGGGAAAAAATGATACATATACAATAAAGTAATGTGATTCTAGTCATTTTACAAACATTTCATGATGAGTAAAAAGTTTTAAGAATAAAATTATAAAAAAATAAATTTATTTACAATCAAAGTAATGTGATTAAGTGTAATTTACTTAAATGTGATTAAAATATAATTGAATAACTATGTACCGTAAAAGATTGATATTAGTGAATGATAAAATTAAAATTTATTTCTATATATCGTTTTTGTCCCCAACGTTTTCGTTCTATTTAAGTCCCTAACGTTTCAAAATCGTCTCAATTTTGTCCTGTCGTCAATTCCGTTAACAGATTCTTAACGGCAGGATAACATTGAGTCAATTTTGAAACGTTAGGGACTTAAATAGGACGATTCAAATGTTAGGGACAACTTTAAGACTTACTCTAAATGTTAAGGACAAAAATAATACTTTACTCTATAAAAAAAAATTGCGTTTTTTGTTTTATGATTACAAATTCACACATCTCCAAAAATATGAAGTGGAAGAAGTCAAAGCACAACATTAAAACAACTAAAGAGTGAAGTACCAACCCGGTCCCTGTCCATTTCCAAGAATGACAACGCGACCCCTCAAAATAAAATTGATCCAGTTCGGTCCCTGTCCCCGATTTCCGTCACACAAGGCGGTCCCCATGCGTTTTTCTTCGGTGAGGCTTGACGGAAAACGCTGAGCTGGCTCGTTCGGTGTTTGACACATCATAAGAGGTGGATGACGTGTTCAATCAGTGCTGAGCTGGAGAAATTGAAATGGACACGGGCTAATTTGTCCTACCCAGTCACCATATAAACGACGTCGTTTCAGTGGGAAGCAATATTTCTTGTGCTTTTCAGAAGGTGGGTTTCCATAAAAACCCTTCTCCCAGCCTCGACATCCTAACAGAGCCATGAGCAGCAGCAACGAACCAGCGTCAAGTTCTATGGATGGGAGTGGAAGACAATTTTTTAAAGATGATGGCAGAAGTCCTCTAAGTGTATCTGCAAAAAGTGTTGTTGCGCCGAAGAAGAAGAAGTTCATTGCTCCACGATGCCGGTGTGGGGCGCATGCTATTTTGTTTCTCTCTTCAACAGAACTGAACCCTAATCGGTTATTTTTTGGATGTCCACACTTCAAGGTAATCTGAAATTTAATTTAAGTTTTGTTGATTTTAACTCAGATGTGACATCTTATGAGCTGTGGATATATTGTACAGAGCACAAAATCGCATTGTAAATTTTTTGCATGGTTGGATGATTATGTTGCATCATTTGAAGAGTTTCCCAGAAATTCTCCTGATATAGAGTGTTGGACGCGAGATCAGAGTTAGATTCCTGATGCTGCTGGTGTTGATGCTGGAAAACTGAGGGAACTAGATGCAAGAGTTAGTGGGTTAGAATTGGAAGCTAAAAATTGTAATGCCAATAGTGGTTCTAGCGGCGGTAGTGTTAAAGCTTTTGTTATTGCTTTTGTATTTGGAATTGTGATCTCCAAATTTTTTTGAGGCATATGAGTAGCAAGAACCTTCTGTGACACTAGGTTCATAGTGTGTGTTGTTTCTTACAAGTGTAAGTTGTTTACATCATAAGTTGTATTACTTTAGAAGTATGTATGTTATTTCAGATGAGATTATGATTTGATCCAAGAAAAAGGGTTTATTACTACTTTGATGAATTCTGGCAGCATATAGTCATACAGATTTCTTACTAGAAAATGTTGGATAAACAAACTCAGAAGATGTCTTATATAAAATATTAACACAGAATGACTAAACATGTCCTTGTTCAGCATGAGAAAGGGACAACTTATAGCCCTCTAACACCAAAAAGAAGGCCAACATGTAGCCTTGAACCAAAATGTTTCCTAAATTTGTCAAGTTTCAAACTGACTTAAACATCTTATACATCAGTCTAGTAGAGTTTCAAAATGACTTAAACATGCATACAAACACTTAAAAGCTTCCAAAATATTTTCTAGATTTCTAAACACTGACACTTAGACTAATAACAAAAGGAGTCATTCTTATCATCTATGTCAACAGCAACATATCAGATATCAAGTCTTTCTCGGAGGTATAAACTCAAGGGTAGGAATGAACTTGAAAAGCCTTGCTGCAATCCCGGAACTTGCTGTAGCCATGGTCTCAGCAGAAGGAGCACTTTGTTGAAAGGGAACATTAGCAGTTGTTGTCCTCGGGTTCACAGCCTGACCGGTTAGAATACATGGTCTAAGATCTGATGCTGCTTGAACTGATGGTGGAGTAGGTTGTCCAAATGAAGGTGGAGCCGAGATAGGAGCGGTTGGGGGCCTAACCACAGGGTGCTTTCTTCTTTGAGCATAACTGAGGTTGGGGGTGGAGCAGGATTGTGGGGGTGGTTGATTCAGGTTCATAGCCTCTCCTGCAACCTGTAAAAAAATTTTAATGAGAATAAAATAAACAAAAAGTTTAAAACAACATTGACCAATCACTATACCTCATCTGCCTGGGGTGCATTTTGTGAAAGGAGAATTTCTTCTCCCTATTCTTGTTGGTCAGAAGTACCCTTGTTATGCATTGTCTTTGGAAGTTTCTTCTTATACTTCTTTGCCTTTGTCTAGCAGAGGAGTATAAACATATTAGTGCAAGGAGAGTGTAATATGTCATCTTACAATAATAGGGATAAGGAGCAGGATAAAAGATATAACCTGTGGATCCATAGGTGGGGGAGGTTGAACACTAGCACTGTTCAGATTGACATTAGGTCCTACATCCTAATCATATAAATAACCAATAGTGAGACACATAAACCCCTCACAATATTTTCATGAGACAACTAAACCCTCCACAAATTTTAAATGACACTTAAACCCTTAACAACTACAACTGTGTACCGAATCGAACCCTAATTACATGGCCTCTGTTCTGGTTTGTGTCAAAGGGTACAATCTGCAACCTCTTCCCCTTACCAGCTCTTCTCTCCTTCTTGGTCAATGGCTGCCAATTTGGGTCCTTTGGGTCATTCTTACAGGTCTTGTAGTAATGCCCAAGTTGTCCACACTTGCTACACATCACTTCAAAGGTTTTCTTGGCTTTAGTGGCATGCATCTCAGGTTCTACGGGATCTACCTTCCTCTTCATCTTGGGGCAATGAGCTGGTCTCTTGATGTTGGGTGGTTCTGTTCCTGGAGCATCATATGGGGTCCAATACTCCTCTGAATTAACTGGTTTGATACAATGCATATATGTTGCTCTGATTGATTGCATGGTGAGCCATTTATGCACATGCTCCTCTAGTTTCAGACCAATCTTATACATTGCTGCAACAGCGTGACAACAAGGCATGCCTAACAAGAAGCACAATCCAGACATGCAATCCACAAGGTGTTATGATACAACAATTCAAATAATGATTGATTCATAAACAACAAGTATGCCAATATTCCAGCACCAACACAACAGAAATTTATAAAATTCCATAAGATACAATAACTCAGATAAGATGATTTCAAAAACAACCTTACCAGTAAGTTGCCAAACATTACAAGTGCAGGTCCTTTGCTGAAGGTTAACTCCAACCTTGCTTGCCCCTCTGTGAACCTCGAAGAGCACCCTGTCATTGTCTCCAGCCCAAATGGCTCTCCACTTGTTAGCTTTAGGTTTCACAAACTCCTCCAGTTTCTTCTGCTGTACTGGTGCCAATTTACCACTATAACTCTCAAGCTTCTTCTTATGTGTTGCCATTTTTCTCATTAAATAGCATCTCAAGTCTTCACACATCGTTAAGATGGGCTTCCCCCGATACTCTACGATCTTCGCGTTCCACACCTCGCACATGTTGTTGGTTATATTATCCACCTTCGGCCCATGACTGAAATATGCTTTAGTCCACACTGCCGAATCAAATCGCTGTAAATACTCCCATGCACCATGATTGATTTTCTTCATTTTCTCCATGCATGCATTGAATTCCTGGAATGTTGTGCATCTTGCTGCTTCCCATACCATTTGCTTTGTTTACTGGTCTTTGAAATGCTTGATAAAGTTTTTTCAAATATGTAGCACACAATTGCGATGGTGTGCATTAGGCATTACTTCCTTGATAGCTAACTCTAGCCCCTGTAATCGTTACAAACACAGAAACAGTTTAACAGTTTACATATCACTTGCATTTTTCATGAAAGATAACAAACAAACTAATTGAATTACCTTCTGCTGATCACTTATAAAATTCCATCCATGCTGCGTCACCAGCCCCAAATCATCTTGCAACAGCGTTAGGAACCACTTCCAGGTGTCCTTACATTCATTAGGGACAACAGCATATGCTATGACAAAAAAAATGGTTGTTTGCGTCTTGGCCCACTACACTCAGCAATTGTCCGCCATAATACCCTTTCAAAAAACAGCCATCTAGGCCAATTAACGGCCTACAACCCTAAATGAAACCCTTCTTGGAAGCGTCTAAGCTAATGTATAACCTATCAAATAATGGGAGGGCTTCAGGTTGTGGTATTGTCTCCATCAATGCTGTGGACCTGGGATTACTCCGATGAATCTCACTCAAGTAGTCTCTAACCTTTCCATACTGTGCCCGTGCATTACCAATGACCACCTCTCTAGCTACTTTCAAGGCCCTCGCAATCATTCTATAGTTAAGTTGCACATTGTACTCCTCAATCATGTGATCCATTGCCTGCCTTGGTTTCATATCAGGATGGATTAGTAGTCTCTTAATGAGCTTTGATGCCACCCAGCCCCTATCTGCCATGTTGCTGCCATAGTCTCTGGCACAGGTGTGCTCATCTATCAGAGTTTTCACCTGGAAACACCTACTAGCACTATTCCAGGATGTGAAAATCAGCCATGGACAATCCTCAGCAGCACATGCTACCCTCAGCCTATGCTTTTCATTTTTAATATATAAGACATCCTTTCCCTCAAATACATAGTAGTCTTTTAAAGCCTTCTTGAATGTTTCCATTGTAGGGAACATCTGACCAACCTTAAACACTACCTCTCCATACTCAGTATCCTCACTAAAGGAATCATATGCAGTCCTTCCCTCATCCTCAGAAGAAACTGGGCTCTTGAAGGCCTCACTCTCATACTCATATGGTTTCTCAAAATCACTATCCATCTCCACCTCAGTTGGGACTGAGCTTCGGTTACTAGGCCCATCACCCACATTAGGACCCTCA
Organism: Arachis hypogaea; assembly: GCF_003086295.3. NCBI lineage: Eukaryota > Viridiplantae > Streptophyta > Magnoliopsida > Fabales > Fabaceae > Arachis > Arachis hypogaea. The sequence goes on from NC_092050.1 coordinate 148,178,241, forward strand.
CCTGATCCACCTACAGGCCCATCTCTTTGGTCTGTTTGTCCAGCCCCAACACTTGGTCTAGCTTCTCTACTTTGGCCCTCCATCCCCTTCTTGCCTAGTCCATCTCTTAAGATATGCCTCCTTCTAACACCAGAGTATTTTTTAGATGTTCTCTTCTTTGCAGTCCTTGGTGATTGTCTTGGGGTATTACTACTTACACCACCCTTCTTTCCCTCATGCTTTTTACGTGACACTGTTTTTTTAGGCACACTATTCTTCTTCATAGTTCTTCTTTCCTCATCTGTACTTTTATCCTCAGTTTCATACCTAGCAGCCTCATTACTCGTCTTTTTCTTTGCTGAAACTCCCCTTTTTGGAACCTTTTTCTTCCTCTTATTTTCTTCTTCACTACCACTGTCATCTGTCTCAAATCCAGGGGGAGGAGGCTTGTAAGGCTCATCCTCTGTTGTCTCATATCCATCATCAGTTGATGACGATGATGATGAATCCAACACAACAGTCTCCTCAGTCACATCTTCTTCAACTACATCAGGCATGTCCATATCGTGTTCAAAGTAGATGTATAGCTCATCAGTTTTCCTGTACCTCAACTTACCCTCCCTCATTTGATTAATTTCTACATCTCCTTTAATTACATGGAGTCCAGCTTCCATATTCGGTTCTCCCATATCAAGCCATAACATCTGCTTATACTCCCGGTAACTCAATTCTTTAAATAATTCAACCAAGTCAAAAAAATTTACGTAATCTAAGTCTAAGGGGGAAAATCTCTTCACTTTACCATCCAAGTAGCAGAGATCACCTTCAGAGTTTCTAACAAATCTCTCCCCATGGTGAAACACAGGAATGACCATATATTTAGACATCTGCAATCAGTTTATTCAAGCTTTAATAAAATCTTCCTAACAATAAACATGTTTAAACAAGAATGACCACCACTATATTATTTAATTTTTTCCAAAATGCACATAGTTCAGGGTTATTTGAATTTTTCCATGACTAGGACCACAAGGGGTTGCAGACAACAATGGTTCCTTGTCAGAAGCAGAATCAATTTGGGGGGACCACACAACGCACAAGGGACAAATGCTTCATATAAAATCACTAACCTGGATTGTCTGTAGCATCCTGACATGATTCCGTCCAGCTCCGTCAACAGCACCACCAACCCGCTGTGAACTATGACGTCGTCAACACTGTAAGCAGCAATGTCAGCGCTTCCCTCCACCAACACAACGTCCACACTGGTCTCGAGAAGTGAAGAAGCTTTTGACCTAGGGTTTAAGAAGTAAATGTCGAGGCTGGGGAAGGGTTTTTATGGAAACCCACCTTCTGAAAAGCACAAGAAACGTTGCTTCCCACTGAAACGATGTCGTTTATATGGTGACTGGGTAGGACAAATTAGCCCCTGTCCATTTCAATTTCTCCAGCTCAGCACTGATTGAACACGTCATCCACCTCTTATGACATGTCAAACACCGAACGAGCCAACTCAGCGTTTTCCGTCAAGCCTTGCCGGAGAAAAATGCATGGGGACCGCCTTGTGTGACGAAAATCGGGGACAGGGACCGAACTGGATCAATTTTATTTTGAGGGGTCGCGTTGTCATTCTTGGAAATAGACAGGGGCCGGGTTGGTACTTCACTCAACAACTAAACAAAAAGGAGCTCAACTCCAACCAAAGCATAACAAGATGTTCAGTACCTATAATAAAATCATAAGAAGATAAAAAAATAAGATAAAGGATAAGAGACTATATGACACCTGTATTGTTGTTATATCCATGTTTTTGTCTCTGTTATTATTTTGAACTCTTTTTCAACATTCATCCACGCTATCATAGAATGTTTCACTGCATTCTTCATCCTGTTAACACTAGAATTTACTCTTCTAAATATTGCACCAAAGAACGGCAAAAAATGTTATTCTCCACACTCTTACATCTGATCTCCTTTTTTTCTAATGCATGCATCCAAGCCTCAAAATAATCCTTTGGCATTCTCGACCAAATCCACTCCCAACATCAATGCTCAAGAATCTTCTCCCATAATTTCCATGTGACCGTGTAGAAGAAGAATAGGATGAATGTAAGACTCCAAATTTTTTAAAATTAAATAATAAATTATTTATGATTTATTATATTTAATTAAAATCATATTTTAAGATATTTTATATATAAATTAAATAATTTTTTATTTATGATTTAAAGTTTTAGTAATCGAATAATAATGAGAATTATATATGTATTAAATTTGAATAACTAGATTTTAAATTTTATTTTATAATTTAAAAGAAATTAATTTGATTATCTTATTTTTAATTATTGAATTAGAATATTTATTTAAGGGATAAGTATTTTTTTCGTCCCCGACCTTCTTTTCTTATTAAAATCATTCTCAACGTTACAAAACGTTATAAAATCGTCCTTTTCTATTTCAATTTTATTTTTTTTACCAAATTACCCTTATTAAATAATAAAAATAATTAAAAAATTAAAATAAAACCTACCCCCAACTCCCTCACCGTAACCCCCACCCTTCACCCTCTCACCCCCCTCACCCCCTTCTTCATCACCACTAACCCAATAACCCTCCAATTCCTTTCTTCATCACCAAACCTCTTACCCCCTTCTTCATCACCAAGCCTCTTTCTCTCTCCCTCCTTTTCCAAGACTCTTACTCTCCCTCATCATTTACCCCTAACCACAAAATATATAAAAAATTTAGCAACAACATCAATCACAAAATAATCACAAAATTAGCAACAATCTATCATCAATCATGTATATGTTCTTCAAAAAAAAAAAAATAGGAAGAACAAAGAACAGAGAAAGAGAAGGAAGCCTTGGCCAATCTTCTTCTACTCTTCACCATCAACTCTTCCCCTTCACACCTCCTCACTCTCTCTTTCCTCACCACCATCACCATTGCCACCATAGCCAAATCATCATCATGCAATTACTATAATCAGAAGCAATTACTAATTTACTATAATCAAAATCAGTATCACCAATAATAAATTAACAACAATAATTGTGAAGGGTGAATCAACAATGGTGAAGCAACAACAAAAATAAAAATAGAAGCAGAAGTAAAAGCAGAAGGCAGAAAGCAAAAGCAGAAAAGCAGAGGCAGCGGCGGAGGGTCAGGAGCTGGACGGCAGTGGTAGTACCTCCATGCAAGCTTGCGACGGCCGGTGGCTGCAGGTTAGACACAGGGGCGGTGGCGGGTTGGACGCAGGGGCAGCGGCGGGTGCACCTCCGAGGCAGCCCAAACGACAGCATGAGGGGGTGGGGGGCTACGGTGAGGGGGTGATGGAGTGGCGTGAGGGGGTGGGAGTTACGGTGAGGGGGTGAGGTAAGGGGATGAGGGAGTGGGAACTGATGATGATGATGATGATGGGATGGGATTTGGGGTGGAGAGTCAGAGAGTAGGAGGAAGGGAAATTGGGGGTGGGTTTGGGGTGGGGGGAGAGACGAAGAGATGCTGGGTGTGGATGGGGTGGGGTTTTATTTTTTTAATATTATTTTTATTAATAGTTAAGGGTAATTTGGTCCAAAAAATAGAAAATGACGATTTTATAACGTTTTGTAACGTTGAGGATGATTTTAATAACAAAAAAAAGATTAAGGATGAAATTGATTTTGACCCCAGACCTTGGGGACGAAAAAAGTACTTATCCCTTTATTTAAAAATAAATTTAAAAATTAATAATTAAATAACATTTTCGTAAATGAGTGTTGGATTAAAAAAAATGTTTTCAATTACTATATATTCCTAATTTTTATTAAAATTACCAAACTATCTAAAAATTTTTAAATTAAAACTCTAATTTACCTTAACCTAAACCTAATTGAAACACACTCTAACCCTAACCTAGCCACTGCCTCGCCGCCACTCCCCTAACCCAGCCCATCCCTTAAGAAAGAAAGAAAGAAACGAAGAAAGGGGGGAGTCCGAGGGAGAAGGGAGATTGGGAAGGGAGGAGAGGACCGTGCTGCGTCCTGCCGCCATGCCACCATATAGAGAGAGAGAGAGATAGAGAGAGAGAGAGAGAGAGAGAGAGAGAGAGAGAGAGAGAGAAGACACTGTTACCGAGCCGTCGTCCATGGAAGTTCGCAAACAGAAGGAGGAAGGCGTGCCGTTCTACCCAAAGCCGCCGTTGTGACTCCTGTCGCTGCCGTCGAGCTTCGAGGAGAGAGGAGGAGATCGCGGAGTGGGAGAAAATGCGATGGGACTCCGCTACTATTGCTTCCATGGCCGCCGTTCTTCCAGCCGCTGCCGTGGTTGTAGCCACCATGCATGGTCACCGGGAAGCACCACTGGAGGTGCTGATGTCCCTATTCTCTCTTCCTAGTGGTTCGGTAAATCTTTTTGCTCTGAAAATCCCTCTTTATTGCTGTTCTGTTATAGATTATTGAGTTTTACGTGACGTTAATGTCTTAGGGTTGAGCTATGGGTCTTGCGTGTTGTGTCTAGAGGCTGTGACTGCTGTGGGGATGGTCAGTATTGATGTCGTTGCTACGAGATAAGAATAGAAGTATAGTTTGTCGCGTAATTGAGTCGCGAACGAGGTAGGGGCCCTTTTCTTAAACTTATTTTACTTTCAAGAGTTGTTACAAGTCGATATTTATATGAAAAGTATATTTTTGTGATTTTGTACGTCTTATGGATTGAGTTGAGTTGCTCTGGATAATTGTAGTTATTTGTCTGGTGAAATTATTGACTATTTGAAAAGGTTGTATATTTTGAGTTATTGGTTTTGTTAAATTGGAGGTTGCCGAATTGATTTTCTTGAGATTTAGAAATGATTTGTTATTAAGAATGAGTTAATTTTGAAAAGATTTAATATCGGAATTTAGTTTAAAACAAATTTGAAAAAGATTTGATATTTGGAAATAGTTTGATTATTGAAAATAATTTGCTATTGAGGAATGTTTGAATGGGACCCGAGAAGGGTAGCAGAGTTCGAGTTTTAAAGGAGATGTTGCCGAAATTTTTATAAAAACTGAACATTTTGTTTGGATGGTTATTTAGAAATATTTGGATTTAAGAGTTATATGATTTTGTTTGAGTTATTAAGAAAATGATTACATTTGGTTTAATTACTCTGTTGGTCCCTATAGTTTCACGAAATTTTTAATTAGGTCCTTATACTTTTTTTTCCTTTTAATTGAGTCCTTGCACCAAATTTTTTTTAATTGAGTCCTTACACTATTTTTCTTTTATTTGAGTCCCTGCACTAACTTTTTTTTTTAGTTGGGTCCCTATACAATTAAGCCAATTACTATCAAAAGAGACCTAATTGTAAAAAAAAATTGGTGCAGGGACCCAATTAAAAGGAAAAAAAAATATAGGGACCTAATTAAAAATTTTGCGAAACTATAGGGACCAACAGAGTAATTAAACCATTACGTTTTGAGTTTAAAATTATTGATGGATGCAATGGAAGAAATGATGATGATTGAATTTGAATGAAGGATGATGAGGATTGATTTTAAAGTATGATTTTTTTTAAATAAATTGAATGATATTGATGAATGATGATTGAGATATTCATATGGCTTATGTATTTGGAATATTTGAGACATTGTTGACCTTCTGTACGTAAGATGTGACCGGACACTTTAATTCTCCGAATTCTCCCATCGGCATGCATATATATATGAATTGAGTTTGGGATTTTCTCATGGAATATTAAATTATTAAGTTTGGAGTTTGACTCCATAGATATTATTTTTGAGCTTGGGGATGCGTGTACAGAGGGACTGTCCAATGGTTAGCTACCAAGACATATTGGGTTGGCTGTATAACCAACAGATGAGCTCATTAGTCATAGGAAAGACATTCATCATATGCATTTGTATGCTTTGCTTGGGTTTGTATTTGTTTGGGTTTGCCTAATTGCTTAACTGTTATTAACTGCTATCTGAGCTATTTGTTGTAACTGCTATCTATACCTGTGTTTTCTTGTCTGTTTTGCCTGTGTTTGCTTTTGTTGTGGTACCTTTAAGATTGGATATTGGTGATGAGATGATGATGGTGTTGATTCATTGTGTGATGGGCTAAAGGCTTTGATTGGTTTCTGATTGAGGTATTAGTAAAGTATGAAAAATCAAGCTGGTTCAGCATAGACTTAATGAACATATGCTTGGAACAGGTTGGTCATTCATACAGTCTAAGAAACTGATTGAGATTTTTTTATAAGAAAAGAAGGGTTTTGGATTTCTGAAACATTAAATAGTATTTCTTTAAAAAGGTTTTGGATGATTAACAGATAGTTTTCCTTAAAAAGATTCATAAGACGAGCGACAATCACTACAATCGAAAAACGGTTTTCTTACTGAGAACTCTTTCGAGAATGATGCTTTCACCCCTTACGAAATTTCTTTTTCAGTGGCAGGTTCAGAAAGTTTTGGCGCGAAGCCGTGACCAATCTACAAATTTTATGTATATGTTGTATTTTCTGTTTGTTGGGTTAATTGAGACTTTACCCCTCGTCAATTGTCTTTTTGATTTTTTAGAGGAGCAAGATTTGTATTTAAGAATTTTTAAGTAAGTTTATGTATTTATTATTATGTGATTAAGTGAATTAAAGTAAAGACTTTTCGATTTCATAACTAAGAATTCGGTTTATATTCGCGAAAGCTCAATATTAAATAATTATGATATTAAATTAACGGATTAGAGGTAAGTAACGCCTAACATTTTAGTACGATTATTAGGTCTTAAAAGTAAGGGTATTACAATGGACCGATTCAACCTCATTGCGGCACAAAATACAATTAGTATCTGATGCTCTTATCATGCCAATCTTTCTTAATTTATCCGTTGTGTTCAATGTTTCTATTATAATGAACCACGCCAATAGCTCCACACGAGGGGACACCAAGTTCTTTCACAAAATTTGGGCAAAGTTATATACATTTGAATCTATCCTAGAATCCCTAAAATAATAGACCCTTCCCAAAAATTACTTCGTTGAATATTCTCCATTCTTCTCAAACTTCTAGATCATCGTATCCTTCTTTTGTTGTTTAGTCCCAATTTTTGCAATCGTGTTTAACAAATTAGCATGATCACCTTTCTCGCACTCCCTCAATGCCTTTACCAACTCAAACTCCAAACCCACGATATATTATCTCAAAATCCGCACTCACTAATCATAGTATTAATATCGATTGTAATTTTCAAAAGGCGTGAGAATCTCTCCCTTAGTCTCCCTTTTCGTCACCATAAGGCATGTTAGAATTTTGTTCTAGTCCCATTTTCAACCACTAGTTGCATCCCCTTATTGAATGTGTTAATCATCTCCTTACTACCCAGTTTTGGATTCGTAATAGTAGCCTAAATACCACCATTTCTCTATATCACTTAATCATTCAAGAACTCTTTGATCGGCAAATTATTACAAGAACAGACAATAGTCTTTCATAATGGACACTCTTTTTTGTTAAACTTACACCATCATTTAAACAATATTGTTAGAATTTTTAGTTTGAAATTTCTAACTCTTAACCCTCTTTAGTTCTTAGGTTTCTGAACCACTTTTTATTTTACCATTGTTATTCCTCTACTTCCATCCTTTTTTACTTAGATGGTAAAAAAGTAGTCTTTGCTGCCACCGCATTCGACATCTTAAATATATTTAAATAGTACAGTAGTAAATTGTTTAACACGTATTTGATTAACACCAACTTTTTCGCCTTAGACAAAAACCTCCCTTTCTATCCTTTAATATTTTCTCAATCTCCTTTATAATTGGATCCCATGTATCCACCCTTTTTGGGTTAGCTCCAAGTGGGATACTTAAATATTTAATGAGTAATTTCACTTGTTCACACCCAAACACGTTATAAGTTATGAAATACAGATACTTTGCTAAGTTGTCGTGTTCACGTGTCAGACATAGTTCAGACACGATACTTATCGATACTCGTCCGATACGCATGTCTGTTGTGTCCAGTAACAAAGCTTAGTTGAGACAATGGGGCCATGCCCCCCCCAAACTTTTTATAAAAAATTAGTAGTAGTTCTTCAAAAAATAAAGAATAGTTTAATTGACTCAAATACTTTACTATAACTTAAAGCACATTTTTCAAAAAAATATGTTGCTTTGCTTTTCTATTTGCAGTTCTCTATTCAACAAGCAACACTCTCTATTCAAGTCACTAAAGACTCGAAGAGTACCATTATAAACTATTTTATATTTTTTATCTGTAGAATTATTTATTTATTATCTTATCAAGTCACTAAAGACTCGAAGAGTACCATTATAAACTATTTTATATTTTTTATCTGTAGAATTATTTATTTATTATCTTATTAGTAACAAACTTAAAGAATAATTACATTTATAAATTTTATTTTGATATAAATATTATTATTAAATTTTTATGTTAAATATGGCCCCTCCAAAATTTTGTTTCAAGCTCCGCCATTGGTTGTATCCAACTGTGTCTTAATAAAAAATAAAAAAATTCTTTTTCCCTCATATTTGAACACACCTAAATACTATCACATGTCAGCATGTCCAACCTTATTCTTAACATATATTCTTGAAATGAGTTTAGAAATAATATATATTATTATTTATTAAAATAAAAATATTTTAAATACTTTATATAATTAAAAAACATTAAAAATAGTTAAAAAATTGTATCAAAATATTATTGTAATTTATCTAAAAAATAATTTATATTTTATATATATGCCGTGTGTCTGTGTCTTACAAAATTTTAAAATTCGTGTGTCCACATATTCCGTGCCGTGTCGTATCCTGTGTCCGTGTCAGTGTTTCTGTGTCTTACAAAATTTTAAAATTCGTGTGTTCACATATTCCGTGTCGTGTCGTATTCTGTGTCCGTGTCAATGTCCATACATCATAGGTTATAAGCATTCATTGTCATCTCCTTTTACAATTTAAACCCTAAGAGCATATTTATCATAAGGGAAAGTATAGGTAAATAATGAAAATACTAAACAATGTGAACAATTAATATATCGGATGTTCATTTCACTAAGTGTGCAGATGATTATTCTAATATTAAGATTTAGGTGAATAATTTAGAGATGTAATATATTTTAATTTGATTAATAATTGTTCATGTTGTTCAAAAAAATTATTGATTACCTAACATTGCCCTTATCATAATTGATCCTAAGACCAAACAATAGTTCAAAGCCTTGCAATATTCTCTTAAAATTGATCAGTGATTCAAGGTCACATGAACAAAATAGAATTGTGCCATCTACAAATTGCAAGTGCGTCAATAGAATTATATTTAAGTAACAACGATTTAATTCTAACAAAATATCTCAGTCTATTCAGCATGCTATTTAACACTTTACCAACCAATACAAAAAGGAAAGGAGAGAGTAGATCACATTGGCGCAATCCCTTCTGAAGATTGAATGACTTTGTTGCAGTTCCGTTCACTAATACTAACATAGAAGCTAAAGTCAAGCACCATTTAATTCAATCTCTCCATCGAACTCCAAAATCCATCTTTTTCAGCTCCAAAATCAACTAAGCTCTATCTTGTCTGTGATAGGCTTTCTAAAAGTCCAGCTTGATTAACCAAGGCGATATCCTTCTTCTTTTACATCCAGTAAACTGACTCACAGGCTATCAGCGTTCCATTCACGGTTTTTTTTTTTTTTTCAAAATATTTAACTATTATTTAATAGTAATTTAGTTTTATCAATAATTGTTAAAATTAAAATTATTATTTTTTTATTCCAATTAAAAGAGCTTTTTGTCTCTACTAAATTGCATGCTCATATATATGCGTCAATAATTTCGGATCATTTTTAAGTATACACAACTATATGGTTTATCTATATTTAAAATTTTCAGTCTAATTAAAATGATAAATATTTAATGAGTTTGTTTGGGTGCCATTCTTAAAAAAGATCTTTTTTTAAATAAAATTTTTTAAAAGATCTTTTATAAAAATAAAAATAATTTTATGTTTGGATATCTCATATAAAAATATCTTTTTATTTATCAATTATATTTTAATAAAATAAAATAAAAGTACTTTTTTGTTCATTTATCATGTAAAAATTATTTTTTTAAGAAAGAAAGATCTTTTAAAAAAAGATGTGAATTGTAGCTTCTCAAAAAAAATATTTTTTTTATTTTTCTAGTGTTTTTTCTTTTATTATTAGAAATTTGCCAAACACACTAAAAAATAAAAAAATATTTTTTCATTAAAAAAAAAGATTTTTTTATCGATTTAATGACACCCAAACAAATACTATATTATTTTATTTTATTTTTTATTTTAAATGATACCTCGTTAGTCTTACCACGAGTTAAACGAGTTCTACACTGCTAGTGTACGACTACAACTACCAAAAAACGAGTTAAACGAGGGAGCTTTCCATGAATTCAGAAGTCTTTAAAATTCTCATTTAACATGGTGTACATAAGTTTGGTTTTGAAGAATTTTAGAAAGAAAAAAAAAATTGGTTTAATGTTAATATGAGTTTTTTTATAATGATTAAGTGATTAAGGCCCAGTTTGGTAACTAATTTAATTAAGCTCCTTTTGATAAAATAACTTAAACAATAAATGACTCTGTTAAAAGTAACTTATAAATAAGTTATTTTGTGTTTGGATTTTTAACTCTAAAAGTGCTTATTTTAAATAAATATAATGAAAAGTAGAAGTATTATGAGAGAAGTCATTTTTTTTAACTTCTCTATAATCTCCAAAATAGCTTTTTAGAAAGTTGCAATTTGGTTTTAAAAATTGCACCCGACATTAATACTACTACTTTTCATAAGTCAAAAGTTAAAAAAAGCTACTTCTAGAGTTTCCCAAACGGGCCCTAAGCGGAAAAATTATAGATTCGTTTGTTTATGCTTATAGAATAAAAAAAAATACTTACTTTATATTTTAAGTCATTTTTTGAAAGAAAATTACAAAGTTATTTTCATATATTTTAAAAAAATAAATATATCAATTTAGAAAATATAAATTTCTAACTACTATACAAATTTTTGAGATTTTCTATTGCACTGTCCTAAAAATGAGATCAAATTATGTTGGTGGGTCTAAAAATTTAATTTTATTTTAAAACAAAAAAAATTATACTAACAGTCTAGCTAAATATGTATGTATGTATATGTAAAAAATATTATATATTGTTCTGAACAAGAATATATAGTATATTGAGAATTTGGTTAAATAAAATTGATACGTTACTAGCTTAACACAAGGGTAACATATATCAGAAAAATGAATGAAGTCAAAATTCGAAAAATTGATAAATCGTGATACCGAAGCATATACTCAAAGTTGTAAATGCCTAACGGTTACTTAGTGACAATATAATACAGGAAGAGGGACTTCGAGGTAAGATACATTCTCTTTACTACAATCATCCCAAAAACACTACTGACTTAAGTATCAGAGTGTCTTTGCAGGTTGTCCTCCCAGTCTGGTGTTAACGTGGCTCATGTCAGGGTCTCAGAATCTCGTAAGTTTGTGACCAACCAAAGGTACGAAAATCTGATGCGGAAAAGTCGTCAATTTGCTTCATAAGATCGAAAATTTGTTTCTTGAACTTTTCTTTCCTAGCATCGGAAGTATTCTTTGCCTTTTTCCGAGTTCCAACTTTGGCTTGAAGGCTTTTATTTCCTTCTAAGGCTGGCCAATGATTCATTCAAATTTTAAACCTGCAACTTTGCCTCTTTCAAATTTTTTTCTTGTTTTGACAATTCAGATCGGTAGTTAGAAACTTCTTTCTCGATATCCCTAATATATGTGGCTAAGCGAAGTAACATCTTCTGAACTCGAGGCAGAGTCTCATCAAAAGGAAGTTTTGCTAAACCAGATTTAGTCATATCAATTAGGAGATACTCATCGATGAATTCAGGAGCTTGAAACTCTTTTTCCAAAATACAATTAAAAGAAGTCAGAAGAGAAGTTCATGCTGCTTCAATATGAATTTTCTTTTTTTTTTTTTCTCTTTTTGGGAGAATTGGTGGGAGAAAGATCTTTTACATTATGAACCTCGAGACCAGTCCCTGAGTCAAATTTTGGAGGAGGAGAAATATTGCTCATCGTGGTAGAAGAAGAAATTATGTATCCACTACCTGGATTAGTAACAATGTTAGCCTCGGAAGAAGCCAACCTCCTTCTCATTGCTATGGTAGCTTCCAGACCTCCAGCCATGTCAACTACCAGGAAGGAGCAAAAGATCATTAAGTCGGTATGTAGTAAAAAAATAAAAAAAACTACATAAAAATATTTACCAATGACATTTTGAACAGCATGCTCGTCAGTCAGAATGGTTCGAAGACTCAAAAGTTGACAATTTCAGAGTTCTAAAAGCCTTTGGATACTTGCGAACTCAGAAGCATTGACGCCTTGAAGTTGGATCTTAGAGGACGACACATTAAAGTTCTAATACAAGTTAAACCTTTTTTTAATTTTTTATAATCAGAAAAAAAGGTGTTGTTCCCTCTATTCTTTCAACTTGAAAGAATCTCTTCTTAAAATCATGATAGGATTCTTCGAAAAAGTTGAAGATTCTCTTATTTGGGTTGCATCGGAAGGAGATAAACCCTCGATCTTGAGAGCTAAAGGGCATGGTTAGGTTGAAAAAATAAAAGAAGACTCTATAAGAGATATTTTGTCCAAAGAAAGAACACAACAACTCAAAGCTTCAGATGATAGCCCAAGTGTTTGGATGAAGTTGTGATGAGGCACATCCTGTATAGCTAAGAATATCTTATTGAAAGAGTGTGAAGGGAAGACGGACTCCAAGACGAGTAAACAGCGTCTCGTACATCTATAATCAATCAGGTTGGAAAACTGCATGGTGGTTAAAGTAGCAAAGACGATTGTTCTGGCTTAGGACAGAAATGACGTACAAGTTTTCGATATCAGAATTAAAGATAACATTGGCTTCTCATAACGCATCCAGCTCATCACTACAAGAAAAACGCTAAGTACCATTGGATTTATTGGCAGATTTACTAAACAAATCCGCTGGTAATATGTTTATCGTCGGAATAAATTTGACGGCATAAACTTTGTTGGTAATTGTTTATCGACAGATTTTTTCGTCCGCCGCTAATTATCGTTGAAAAATTTCCGCTAATAATTTTTACCGTCGGATTTTTTCCCAATAAATCTGACGGCAACATATTATTAAATAATAATTAATTAATTACTACTGGTGGATTTAACTGTCAATAAACTTAAATTTTAAATTTTTTAAAAAAATTGTTTAAAAATTAATATACAATTTTAAATATTTAAATTCAATAATTTCTAAACTAAAAATACAACACTAATTAACTTAAAAAATAATTAACTAAGATAATAACAAACTTAAAAAATTAATAACAATAAAAAATAAGTCAATAATTAACTTAGAAAATAAATAAGTTAAGATTAACTTAGATAATTAACAACAATCAACTAACTAACTCAAAAAATAATTAACTCAGATAATAATACACTTAAAAAATTGACAACAATAAGTCAATAATTAATACAAAAAATAAATAAATTAAGATTAACTCAGACAATTAAAAACTATTAACTAATTAACTCAAAAAATAATTAACTTAGATAATAATAAACTTAGAAAATTAACAATAATAAATAATAAGTCAATAATTAACTCAAAAAATAATGAACTCAGATAATAATAAACTCACAAAATTAATAACATAAACAATAAGTCAATAATTAACTTAAAAAAAAGTTAAGATTAATTTGGACAATTAACAATAATCAACTAATTAACTCAGAAAATAATTAACTCAGATAATAATACACTAAAAAAATTAACACCAATAACAATAAGTCAATAATTAACTCATAAAATAAACAAGTTAAGATTAACTCAGACAATTAACAACAATCAACTACTTAACTCAGAAGACAATTAACTCAGATAATAATAAATTTAGAAAATTAACAACAATAAATAATAAGTCAATAATTAACTCAGAAAATAAATAAGTTAAAATTAACTCAGACAATTAACAACAATCAACTAATTAACTCAGAAAATAATTAACTCAGGTAATAGTAAACTTAGAAAATTAACAACATAAACGATAAGTCAATAATTAACTCATAAAATAAACAAGTTAAGATTAACTCAAATAATTAACAACAATAAACTAATCAACTCAGATAATAATAAACTTAGAAAATTAACAACAATATATAATAAGTCAATAATTAATTTAGAAAATAAATAAATTAATAAGATTAACTTAGCCAATTAACAACAATTAACTAATTAACTCAAAAAATAATTAACTCAGACAACACCAGAATAGAAATTAGAACAATGCAGTTAGAGATCTTAAACTTGTAGAATAATAAACAGAAATTAGAACAATAAACAGAAATCATAATAATAAACACAAAATGATCAAAACAAAATTCAAAATCAGAATCATAAACAAAATTTTAAATCCAGAATTATCAAAACAGAATTAAAAAATCCTAAATCAAAATAGGATTAAAAAAAACCATAAATCTAAACTAATACATGAACTAAATCTAAAAAATAATTAAATATCTAATACAAACATCGTAATTGCAAATTTTCTAATACAATAACAAATTAAATTTAGATAAATTAGAGTTTAGGGTTTAACTACCCAAAACTAATTAGTGAATTGTCTGGAGATAGTGGCAATGCAAAGGACATTTCTGGCGTGGTGGTAGCACAGATGGCAAAGTGGCGACGGTGGTGACCAACCGACAAAGCTGCATTTAGATTTTTTTAAATAAATTAAAAAATAATAGGAAGAAGGGGGAAGACAATATACCTAGAGGGAGGAAGGAGGCAACTCTGGCGACACAGAGAACAACAGCAATAGTGATGGCTACAGTGACGGCAGCAACAGTGGCGGGAGCGACAAAAACGACAACGATAGAGTGGCCAACGCGATGCAAGGAGATCAAGTAGTCTTTGAATGCTGTTGGTAGTGGCCGACGCTGGTGGAAGGAATGCCAGAGGTGGTTTGTGGGAGAGAGAAAACGGGAGGGAGAGAGAAAGGAAAAAGTTAGAGAGAGAGTAGTTCAAAAATGAGGGAGAAGGGTTCGCAATTCGAATTTAGGGCAAGATTACCAGTAATACTTAACGCAGTGTTGCACTAATTCGGATTACCGGTGGATTTATCTGCTGATAAATCCGATGGTAATGATCGCGCCAATTCACCCTCCCCCCTCCCAACAATTATTACCGGCGAATTTACCGTCAAAAGTTAAATCTAACGGTAATTTTTTACCTGATGAATTTATTGCCAAATCTACCGTTAATGTCTGCCGCTAAATCTGGCGATATTCAGCGTTTTTCTTGTAGTGCATCTTGGATGATGGTGGAGGCAGGAGATTTCACCTCTTCCAAAACCCAGGAATAAGGATCCACTTGCCAAGTTGGATTAGGATTTAGAGCAGGTCTAGATGACGACATATCAACTCTCGCAATCAATAATTATCTTCTTCCTCGACATCTCGGATAGACCTATAGGAGCACCATCACTACGTTACGAAAAGGAAAGTTCCATAAAACACTAAGGGGACCCAGAAAAAACCCAGAAAAAGTTCTACGATTTTTTCTAAATTTCACTAATGTTCAAAGTAAGAGGAGAGCTAAATAGTGGTACCCTTACTAAAACATAAACATACATATTTGATAGACTAAATTATAAAACTACATATCTATAATCACATAAAACCATCAAAATAGGGGCAATAAACTATTCATCTAGGTTGATGGAATTAGAATAACAAATATAATTTGAAAAGTGGAACAGAAAAATTAAGTTTCCATACCTGAATAAAAGGTATTGCTGCAAATGTATAGCAGAAATGACAAGTACACCATTTTTAAAAGACCCAATAGCACTGTAAGAGTGAAAGAACTTAAAATTTTTTTCACAAGGGTTGTAGGTTTCTTCGAATAGGAGAAAAGATTTTCTTTCGAAGAAAGGGATAAAAATGAAAAGTAAAATTAAAGAGGAGTTTTTATTAATAAAGATTAAATGCAGCATTGATTGATAAAAAGAGAAAACTGACGATTCGAAAATTAAAAAATGTTACAACCGCTTGAAGAAGAACAAAAAATTCAAATGGGATTAGTCCATTAAATTCGGATTCACTTGATAAAATCGTAAGTAAAAAACCTAAGTTAGAGTACTTTTCTAGACAAGAATAGTATACTGAGAATCCGGTTAAAATGAAATTGATATGTTACCAGCTTAACACAAGGATAATAACGTATATTAGAAAAATGAATGGAGTTATAACTTAAAAAATTGATAAATTGTGATACTGAAATATATACTCAAGGTTGTAAATGTCTAATAATTACTTAGTGACAATAATATAATACAGGAAGAGAAAAATCTTAAGGCTACGTCCTCCTCTCTATAATCATCCAAAAAGTACTACTAACTTAAGTATTGAAATATTTTGAGAAAATACTCAGTTTAGTTCCTGAAATTACATTCAAGCCTCAATTTAGTTCTTAAAATTTCAATTGCCTCAATTTAATTTTTAAACTTTTCAAAATTTAATCACGTTAGTTCCTGTGATAATTTCCGTCACAGAGTCAATTAAAAATTTAGGGACTAAATTGAAAAAATTAAAACTTTAAAAACTAAATTAAAACTCGAGTATAATTTCAGGACCAAACTGAATATTTTCTCAAATATTTTTCAAGTTATCCTCATGACCTAAATTTGTGACCAACCAAAGGTACCAACATATATATATATACTCAGGCTTCTGACTCCCCCTATTCTGATTCATAAGGCCCGCTAACCGAGCTCATCAATCAAAACAAAGGGGCTCCCTCAGCTTTCTGGTCCAATCAGATCTACCTCGCCCTATCAAAAGGCTGGTGCCTCGTTTCCGTGTTCGGGGGTTCCTTGATCTTAAGGTGTCAAGGCCATTAATAGCCTAGGACTAATAGCAGTTCTATCGGACCGTTAATATCTTGGATAGCAGTCCGTCCTATATTACAAAACCCAAATTGCGAAAAATTCTTTCTTTTTTTAAATGGGCCTTTTTTTACTATATATATATATATATATGCATGCTACTATATATTAAAAATATTTTTAATTAAAACTTTATTAAAAAGATAATATAGTTAGTATATAATTAATCATTATATTTTATAGTTTATAATAATAAGTAAGTATATAATAAAATGATTATACCTCATAATTGTTAAAAAAACCATGTTTTATAAATTATTATAATTTAAAAAACACCATATACCAAATACTTTATCTTGACACTCGTATATAAGTATAGCTGTTAGTAATTAATTATATATTTAAATTATTTGTTAATTAACAAAATAAAGAAAACACATATTTAATTATTAAAAAAATACTGATGTTAAAACAGTATTATTATTATAAAAAGTGTAATTGTGTAAACATAGTAAAATTGTTATAATTTTACATGAAAAAAATGCTTATATATTTATCATATTAAATAATTAATTGATATTAATTATAATAAAAAAGTATTCCTATAAATATATCAAAATATAAAACATTCTTTTGTTTTTGCTTCTACAAAAGTATTCTTGTTGACTACAGAAACAAACGAGCAATATATATCATCCTCCTTGCCAACTTAAGAATTTTTTTTTTCCAAAGAAACTTAAGAACTGAATTCATATGCATTTTCCCCCTAAATATTCGTCTGTATTAATTAAGACAATATTTTAAGCTTAGCCTTTTTCAGCACTATACTACTATTACAATTAAGAGACTTTTCTTATAATTATGAATTTTAAGGGGACGTTTGGTTTGTATTTTTTTAAAATATTTTTTATTTTTTAGATTTTATAAAAATAATAAAAATAAAAAATATTAAAAATAAAACAAAAAATAAAAACACAAACGGAATGCACCATAATTTTTTTTTTTATTTGAAGGGACACTCTACTTATATCCACAATTGCATTTTAATGCGGCGGGAAAACATGCCTACCCAAACAAATTTTCTTGCCACCACATATATATAATATTGAAGTATAATCTCGCATCATTCATTCTTTTCTATTTTCTCCCCATTTTTCTTTTTCCTTCTCCACAGGCAATATAATTCAATCACCTGTTAGAAAAAGCAATGAAAAATAATTTAAAAAGCGTAATCAGTAATTGTTTTATTTTTCATAATTTTTTAAAGTATATAGAAATAAATGTTATGTCATGATAATAACATGGCTGCAACTTGTAAAAAACTAAAAATGTAAACAGTAACACACACTTCAAATCTAAATAACATTTATCGTTACGTTCACGTTAATAATGGTGGCAAATTTTGTTTCCATTAAAAGAGTTTCCCAATGTTTTTATTTTGCTGAGTTCACGCAAAAATTTATAAATAATATTTTAATCAAGAAAAACAAAAAGATTAACATTAACATTTCAAATAAGTACTCTCTAGTTAGGACTAAATCGAAACTAGAACTTTCAACATTGTCTTTTACCTGTAATCATAATCCAAATACTGTTCCAGCTCCAGTTCGAAGGTAGAAGTGGGAAAAAAAGTAAAACTGAAAAAGTGAGGTGGACACAGACCCACATTGCCACGTGTCAACCAATCCAATGAAGATGAGGTTTCTGTAACGTGTGGTCATCACACTCAACTCAGTTCCTTCTTACGTTTGTACATGTCCCACTTGAATCGGTGGTTTCTTTCCCTTGAGATATTTTCTCTCTTTTCATATACTCTAGCCACAAAATTACAAAAACATTGTTTTCATTTTTCACCAACAATGGATAACAATAAATAAACCTGAACGAAGCCACTCAAAATTCAACAGTTTTTCTTATTTTTTCAGTATTCACCAAACTTGTTCTAACATTTTCTTTTGTGGTTTGTTCCATGAACTTTGGATCTGCTGAATTCTAACTATGGCTACAGTTATGAAGATCCATGTTTTTCCAGAGAGTTTCAGCAACCAACACAGAACAAGGTTTCATAGGAGCAGCTCCTCAAGTTCTTCACTTGGGGTGCTTGGTTTTGGGCATAATTGTGAAGGGCTTTATGTGAAGCAACAGTGCAGGGCGTTTAGGACTGAAGATGGGGGTGATTTGAAGGACAAAAAGATTAGAAATTTGAAGAAAAATGATGAATTGAAAGACAAAAAGGTAGGTGGGTTTTGGAACTCACTCAGGTCTATTCTATTGAGGAATTTCATGATGGGTTCCAAATCAGATGATGAGTATCGCCAAGCTGTCGTCAAGGTTGAGGAAGTGCTATCATCAGTAAGTTGTTTTTTTTTTTTTTAATAAATATAGTCATCTTATTAGTTATTACTATTCAAAATTGCCCCCCTTTTTTTCTTATTTCTATCTTGTGTTGTATTCAAGATTGCCATACAAATTGGAAGGTATATTGTGACTATGATGAGCACTGGGGTCATCCTTGCAATTGGATTTCAGATGTCAGGTTGGCCCTCATACAACTTCAGTTTCCCAATTGAAAAATGTGTATGGAAATCTATTTGCTCTAAGAGATTAATTTCTAGTTACATTGTAAGCACTTAGAACTTAATTCCTTGCTCTAATATGCATTTGTTATTATATTTGTGAAGGTGGAGATAGTCAATTGGATGCACTTATATGGTATAGCTGGCTTGGAGGAATTATCATTGGGACAATGATTGGTGCTAACATGGTTTTGGAGGAACATTGTCGTGCTGGTCCACGTAATGTTGTAATAACTGGCAGGTATATACATTAACTTAAGGCCTCTTCTCCAATTATTGGTATTTGATTCCCATAATTGTTTATGTTCAATGAAGTTGTGCAGACTTATGTTAGTAGTAGTTAGAAGTTACTTTAATGATATTAAAATACAATTATCTTTTGTTTTTGTATGACATTGCTTTATTTGTTGCTTGTTCTGAATGATTTGCTGCAGCACAAGGGGGTTGGGGAAAGCCCTGGCTCGCGAATTCCTTCTTTCTGGAGACCGAGTCGTTGTTACCTCTCGCAGGTGGTATTCTCTATTAGGGGAACTGTTTGGTTTTCTTAAGAGATCAGAGTACTATATTTAATGTTTGGTTAGTTTTGATGTACTACGTTTTACTTACACCATGCTATTGCTTCGGTGCTCGCATTTGGTGAAGGCAGCCCCGAGTCTGTGCAAGAAACTGTTAAAGAGCTGGAGGAAAACCTAAAGGAAGGCATTTCCAATGTGTTTGGTTCATCTTTGACGAAACTTTCTCATGCAAAAGTGGTAGGCATTGCTTGTGATGTTTGCGAGCCGGAAGATGTGCAAAGATTGGCAAACTTTGCTGTAAATGAGCTTGGACATATTGATATTTGGGTAAGTGTTGTGGCTATTCTCGATTTCTCGCCGTTGAGAATCTTGAGTTTTATGAATAAGCACTATAGAAGAATGTTGTGTGGGACTGAATGTTGGGTTGTAAAAGCTAATAAGAACATATTGGTTTTGGGATTAAATTATAGTAATGATAATTGATAGGGAACTACAATATTGTTTGATCCATGCACTTGGACCTGCCAAGCAGGATAAGGCTAAGTTGTTGTTTGTTTGTTAGTTATTATTTTGGGATTATATTGTCTAAGCATTTATTTATACAAAAAGTATGACTATGAAAGAAAACTTGTATCCCTTACTTTATTTGAGCATGTGTCATATTTCATACTTCATATAGGCTTTACAATTTAGTATTTGGAATAGAGATGAGAATTGTGATATTTACATTCAGTAATGTGATGATGGTATGCCTTGAATGGATATTTATATATCTGAATTGGCTTTGGCTTTGCTTGCACTCTATTATCTCTTCTGTGAAATTTAAGTTTCCTCATTGATAAACATCTAAGCATTCCTTATATAATTGATAATGCAATTTCTATGTTTTTGCTTCTAATCTTTTGGATTTTGTCATTCAAACTCTTCAACAGATAAACAATGCCGGAACAAATAAAGGGTTTAGACCACTGCTTCAATTTAGTGATGAAGACATTAAGCAGGTAATTATTGATGACTAGTACCTTATTCATTTCGTTAAAATCAAATTTGGACAAGGTTAATACTCATCCATTCTTGGTATGTTTCTAATAATTATAGATTGTCTCAACAAATTTGGTCGGATCCATACTTTGCACTCGAGAAGCCATGCGTATTATGAGAAACCAAAACAGGGCAGGGCACATATTTAACATGGACGGTGCCGGTTCCGGTGGTTCCAGCACACCTCTCACAGCTGTGTGAGTAATTCTCTGGAGCAAGTAGTTTCTAGAAAACATATGTTCCTGTAAAGTCATGATCGATGGTGTTGCCAATGATGCTTACAATTTGTTGTCCCTTACAATTAATGTGCAGATATGGTTCTACAAAATGCGGTCTTAGGCAACTTCAAGGATCATTGTTGAAGGAATGTAAGCGATCCAAAGTAGGTGTTCATACGGCATCTCCAGGCATGGTTCTTACAGATTTGCTTTTAAGGTATGTCTTTTGTCACAAGGCTATTCTCGTGGAATCGTAATCTTGCTTGGATTTATTTCCGAATCCTGTGAATTTGGAAAGTTCCATCATATTTTTCTTTCGGTGGCTCTACGCATGCAGATATTTTCATGTGAATATAACTGAAATCCGTTAGATAGTTTGACATGTTTGACTCGATTTTTTAACATAATACGTGTCAACTTCATGTGAGGAGTCACCTTTTCTTTATCTTCGCCAAAGGCGATTCTGTCATTCTCCAAGAATTGAGAATTTCCTTGTATTTTGAATGAGTATTGCTTAATTGTCCAAACTTCGGCTTGTGCGCAGTGGCTCAACTGTCCAAAACAGGCAAATGTTTAACATCATCTGCGAGCTTCCGGAAACTGTTGCAAGAACGTTAGTTCCACGGATGCGTGTCATTAAGGGAACAGGCAAAGCCATCAATTACTTGACACCTCCAAGAATTTTACTTGCTTTGGTAACTGCATGGTTACGGCGAGGTCGCTGGTTCGATGATGAGGTAAGGGTGATTCTCTATTGATCTGTTGTGTTATACCAATATTATTCATTTCTTCTTGTACTACAAGTAATTTATAGAAGAATCAGATCTTGCAATACTTCCAAACATAATTAGTCCTAAAATTTCATTGAAACTACTCCCTCCGTTTCAAAATATTTTCGTTTTTTTTGGTTCTTTGAAACATTAATCTATCTAGATTCTAGATACATTAATGTTTCAATGAACCAAAAAAAGTGAAAGCAAGAGTTATTTTGAAACGAAGAGAGTATTTGCTGTTGTTAGTCAATTGAATTTTCTCTTGATAGCTAATGTATGTAAAATCTTGAAGCTCATTGAGTCGTTTAGTGTAACCCTTTTGCTTAAACTGGAATTTTGTCTAGAATAAATGGAATTTTATATAGCTAATGGAAATATATATTTTGAGCAAGGACTTACACTGCAGCCTATGCTTACATTTCAGGGTAGAGCACTGTATGCGGCTGAGGCCGATCGGCTTCGGAACTGGGCCGAAAATCGTGCACGGTTCTCATTCACCGACGCAATGGAAATGTACACGGAGAACACGTGGCTATCGGTGTTCTCGCTCTCGGTCGTTTGCGCCTTCATAATCCTTTCCAGCACGGGTAACAACATGCCTGGAACATGACGAGGTTGTTTTGGTGCTCCATTTGATAAAGTGCATATAAGCTTGTCTAGTAGAGGTGCCAAATTGGTTCCTGAAATCACCAAAAGACAACAACATAAAATGATTCTACACAATAACATAAAACAAGGTGGATCTGTCTTTTTTCCACCATGTCCACCTAAATTGTCTTCAACCATTTAGCTTAGACATTTTGTTCTACCATGTTATAAGTTGCTAAATATAAATGTCTTGTCTGAGCTTTGTGTATAGGCTGCATTATTGCATTCAAGTTGAGCATTCTCTATTGAGATGCTTATTATAGTATGTATAGCTTTCTTTTATATTGTAGACTCTAGTGAAAGGATCTTATCTTTTATCTCCAATATATTTATTTCAACATTATATATCTATTAAGGGAGCTTTACTTTGAAAGTTTTGTTGAACATAGGTCAGTCATCATATTACAAAGTTTGCTATTTTTGCTTTGTATCAATTCTGTTTATGGAAGAAAAATAAATGAGTAATATTTCCCTCAAGAGTATTGCTACTCAGGAAAAAATATTTTGTTGATTCTAATATTTAAAGTCAAAATCTCTTAGTAGGAGATTAGAGTTAAAATGGAAGGAAAGAAAATAAGAGGAAAGAAAATGAGAGGAAAGAAAATAGAAGGAAAATTAGAGTTATTTGTATGTTGTTTGGATGAAGAGAAAATAGATGGAAAGAAAATGGAGAGAAAAAAATTTTTTTTTGTTTGGATGGAAAGAAAAATGAGAAAAAAAATCATAATAATATAAAATTACATTAATATTTTATCTATATTATATATAAATTATAATTTATTAATGATAAGGGATAAATATGTAATTTTATTTATATTTGTCATATTTCTATTCATTTTTATCTCATTTGTGGATAGAAAATAATTTAGTAGGTCTTATATTAATTTTTTTTTCTTCTATTTGCTTTTCTCATCCAAACAATAAAAAATTTACTTTTCCATCCATTTTCTCTCCTCCTATTTTTTTTCTCTTCAAATTCCCTCAATCCAAACAATCTGTTATTCTTTCTTTCTTCTTCTTTTAGGTTCAATTTATTGAATAACTAATGAAACTATTTGAAATGTTTATTTGTAAATCATTTTATTTAAATATTTGACTTCTTAATTAAAATCTTTCTGCGAAAGTTGATAAGGCGTCATAAATAATTTGAAATGACTAATTAGATTTTTTTAAGAATACATTTAATAGTATAACAATATAAAATTTTAAAATTTTTTATACAGTTTAATATATTGAAAATATATATATAAAAAAAAGTAGTTTTTTGGGCTGCTGCTCTTAATCTTGTTTACATGAAGGCCTTACTAATAAAATAAAAACCAAATTTTAAAGAATTCATCTAATTGTTGTGTGTGGATGAGTGTGCATTGTGTAGCGTAGGTGTGTTGTGCTACTGAAATACTTAAAATACTTAAAATTAGGAATTATCTAATCCATCTGAACAAACAAAAAATTCATCTAATATTCACCAAATTGAAAAAAAGAAAGAGCACGCATCTTTTTTTCATGTACTCTGCACAATAAAGTACCTGCTCTGCTCAAATCATGTGTGCCCATGCATCAATAATATATACTTGCATTTTTTTGTTATGTTTTATTTTTCATCTTCTTTACACATTGTATAGTGCGTGCGTCTGTGTATGTGTGTGTGTTTTTTTTATTATCAAAGCTTGTATATTGTTGGAAATTGGAATTCAATTATTCATTGTAATTTGATTTTGAATTTCAATTTCTGTACACTTTGCATATTCTGAATTGTTGCTCTAGTTTTATGTGTCTAATTTTATAGGTCATCCATATTTGTTTGTTTAGGCCTTGAGAGTTGAGTGTTCAAGTAAGCAAATTTGAAATAAAAGCTTACGTGACTAAGAGTTTGAAGTTGGAGGATTATGAATTTTCATTCGGCTTAAATGGTGGAGAGTTGAAGGGATTATAGAGATAAATAATATAAGCTAAGGTACATTATTGGTATATATAGGTAGTTATACTTGCTGTTAGTTTTGATTTGGCCTGTGTAAAAGTATCTGCTGGAGTGTGATGCTCTTGCTTATTGTCTTTAAACTACTGAAGGTGGTCATGGAAATGGTAGTTAGATATATGACCTATAATTATGGATTTTTTTTATTTTAATTTTCAAAGGATACTTCTTCTTTCTTTCTTTTTCTTTTTTCTTTATTTAATTTTTTTTTTTAATCAAAGATAGGAGACTCAAACCCGCAACCTCTTAATTGAGTATGGAGAGACTATGCCATTTGTGCTATAACTCATTAGCAGATACTTCTTCTTTTAAGTGGTCACAGTGGCAGACTAATCAAAATTCAAAATAGAAAGAAGGATAAGTATGTTAAATTGGTGAGAAAGCCTCCTCATTTTAAATTAAGATACTGTCTTACATACATCATAATTCTTTTCCTTCCTATTTACATGACTAAATGAGCAAAGACAATGTCTTTCCAATAAGTCATGAGTGCATAAGCAATTTGTTAAACATTTTATTATTTTATATTGCATAATTAAAGTTTTATATGAAAGCTTCAAGATGATTTTGCTGTTTTTTTTTTCCTATACTATTTTTGCTAATACAAGTCTATTTGTAATCAAGTTGGTTCAATAACTCACTCAAAACACTTACTAACAAAAAACTAAACACATGACTACACTTTCTCCTATTCTCGCTCTCTCTCCCAACCAAACTCACACTAAAACTATCCTTCCTTCTTTCTTCTTTTTGTTGAAAACTTCTTATTGTTTTTATTAATAATTTCACATAAAATTACATGTCTCGTATATAAAGTAATAGGTAAAGCATATATACGTTAACAAGAGTAAGGACTGTAATTTTTGTCGGCAGAAAAGAAAAAATATGAATAATTATTCCGTAATTTAAAAAAAATTCTAATCCTAAATGCGTAGCTCGACTCTAAGTTTATTAACTACACCTAATCACCTATATCAACTTGCATAAACATATATATGTTAACTAGGCCTTAATTAAAGTAATCTCACAAATTACGAACTCTGAGAAAACTTTATAAGCCTATCTAAGTATCTATCTATCTATATTAGTGATTTGCACTTACAAATAATATGATTAATCATAAATATTTTGTCAGCATCAAAATAATGAAATATGCCATTTGGCTCATGTTGTGTGCCCTGTGGGGCTAAGTGGTTAATTAAGTGGAAAGAGACAACATATTTGAGTGGCACCCACTTTGTTATTTTGTAAGAGTAATGTGAAACTTTATATGTATGAAGTTCATTCTTGATTGTGATTTATGATATACTCATCAACATCAACCTCTCGTAATAATAATGAGATAACAGTGTATGAATTGTTTTCATTAATCCATGTCATCTAGGAATACTAGTGCCTTATTAAAGAGTTTGTTGGACACGTGTGTTATAGTTGTTCTCAACCTTTCAATTATTTTTCTTAGATCTTTTTAGCATTCTGTCTCCCAAATTATCAATATTGATTAACAAAAATATTATTTATATATTAAAATTAATAATTATGTATTTATATATAAATACATTTATTATTTTAATTTATTTTTAATATATATTTATATTTTAATATGTATTTTATATTAATAACAAATTTTAACAACTAATTTTAATATATATACTTAATATAATTGATTAATTAAATATTTTTTTTAGTGAATTTTTAATTAAAGGGTATGATTATATATGCATTTTAAGTTATCAAATATAATATATTAACTGCAATATTGAATTAAAATATTCTAACAGACATTATCTATGCATTTAAATTTATAATGTATGGAAAACTGAAATTCGTTATATCTAAACTTATATAATAAAAAAATTATGTATATACTAAAAATTAGATCAGATTCTTCTAAAATGACAATGTTAATAAAATGATAAAATAATTATTATTAAATTAAAATAATAGAGTTTATAAATAATAAATATTACAAATTTAAAGATAATTATATTTTATCACTATTTTATCAATATTTTTATTTTAAAATTTTTAAAAAAATTAATCACTAAATTAATCATTATTTATTTGTATATAAAAATATATATTTTTTAATTTATTTTTAATATATATTTTATATTTTAATATATATTTTATATAAAAAATTAATTTAATAATTATTTTTAGTATTCACGTAGTAGCATAATTTTATTAAAATAATATAATAACTAATCATGCCATATATCATTGGAAGTCTTCATCCCTTCTAAAAGATCAAACTCAAGTAGTTACTGATGAACAAAATTCTTATATATAACAATATGATTGAATTTTTTATTGAACGACATTATATTTTAACTAACTAAACGTTAGGCTTTTTTATTTAAATAAAATAAAAGAAAATCAATATTTTTTAAATTCTCTTAAACCAAATTTTAAAACGTGAATTTTTTGTTTCTGTTAATATATAAATCGTCTCAATGTGTTATGCTTTTGATAATATATAAATTACCACATTTTAAGACACAATTTATACATTGAACTCATTTTAAAAATGCATATAAATTGTCCCAGAGTTTTGAGCTTTTCAAATTCAATATAACTCATTCCAGAGTAGCATGATTTATAGTATTTTTAAACTAAAGTACTATGGGGTAACATAATTTATATACAAAAAGATAACTTACAATACTCTAGTATGATTTACGTATAAAATTATAAAAAATGTTAATAAACAAATAAAAAGCATGTTATGTATATATATATATATATATATAAAATCAGCCACCACTGAGTGTGTGTTGGATTGACTTTTGTAAACGAAAATTTGTATAAAATTAATTTTGCAAAATTTATTTTGTTTAAAAGTGATCTGGTAGCGGTTGCTGCGACGGATTAGGGAGGGACTACCAAAAGCTTCTCATTTTGCAGCAGTTTTGCTTTAACCGCCACAAAATGTCGATTTGTAAAAATAATATACTCTTTTTGCAACGGTTTTTTTCCAACCGCTGCAATATATTTTTTTTATCAAATTTGTTTACTTAAACGTTGCCTTGTAAAATCAACTTAACTTCTCACTATTTTTTTTTTTGAAAAAAATGTTTCAACCACTGTAACTTAATGCATTACATACATTTTTGGATTTGTGTTAAGTAAAAAAAAAAATTAATGAATTAAAAAAACATATAGTGATTAATTAATGTGCACAAATTTACGAATTACGTTTTCTCGTGTACTATTAGCGCCTGTTAAACTTGCAATCAAGCATAAACATTAAAGAGAAAATCAAGTTAACATCTAAATTTTTAAAGTCAAAACAAAGTTTAATAGAGTATAAAAATTAGAATTCCCAAAGTAGACAACCAAGTATTGAGTCAAAATTTCTTTTCAACATCGTATTGACCTGGCCAGAAATACTCTATCACAAATCTACAGCTTTCACGTGATAATAGATCTGATAAGTTATCTCCAAGCTATAGCTTTTTGTTTAGATTGAAGCTCCTTTTTACAGCATGTACATCATGTTCTCTTTATTGGGCGTATAAGGTTTCATTTTCTTCTTCCGCAGCCTTATTGAGCTCAAACTGCCTGGAGATATCAATTCCACCGAAGGAGATATCATCTAAATTATCTTCGGAATCAGTCTCTGCCTCATCTAGAGTGTCATTAGCTATTTTACCTGAATATTCAGCTGACACTGAAAATATCAACATGCATACAACAATCTAAGTCTACTCACATGAAAGTGATAATTCCCAGGTCATTAGCTAGTAATTAGAAAAAAAATGTGCATTAACATGGCTAAGGAACCTTGAAACTAAACAAAAAATAAGATAAACAACTACCATCTCCTTTGTCAATAGTTTGGACAGATTTCTTGGAAAGAAGTTCTGTAATGTGCAATTCTATATACTTTATTTCCTCTTTTGAAGCAATATCCAACTCAACAACATGCGTGTTTCTATGGCGCATCTGCACCACAATAAAATGTATAGTTCATGGTCTTTTTTGTAAATCATGAATGTTTCTCTATGATGCACTTTCTATGCTAGATATTTATTTTTAACCTTTAATTCATCAAGTATGTCTTCAGAGATTCTACCAGTTGCACATGTCACAAAAATATACCCGAATTTCTCCTCGTACATTGATCTACATTCATCAAGTTCCTGCAAATTTGAACACTAAATTAATATATATTATTGCATCAAATTTGTTAGCATATATCAACTTAAAATTTATGCTATTCAAAATATAATTTAACACAAGTTTAAGATTATGGCTAACGAATAAACCTGCATAGTAACTTCGCTCGCCGTTTTCAAGTATTCGTTAGAACAAGATCATCCTGATATAGCCTCCAACCAACATTTAATATTCAATTTACGAAACCATATGTCTCTAGCAACAGTAATTGCATGTTCTAATGAAGAAAATGGAGAGGCTGTAGCCATTTCGTTAGCAAATGTTGTGCTTGCACATCATGATGAGAAGTTCTCCGTTTTATTTATCCTGTTACACCACCATTTTATGTTTACTATATTGGTCAGTCGTAACAATATAGAAATTGATATTAATATACTCACTATCATTATTTTTTCACTGGAAATTAAGACCAACAATAATAAAATCAACATAAATACTAAATTGTAAACTATCTTTTGCTAGCAACAAAAGGTGGAAAGAAACGGTAAACTACTTTTATTTGAAATACGAAAATATAGATAGTAGTGTAACCAACAAACTACGTACATCATAATGATCTATTAAACTTATTAATCACACACAGATCTTCTATAAATGACGTTCACGTTTTCCATATTTTCACTGTGCCACATCATCAAAATTCTCATTAACTTTGTCTGTTGGGTCTTCTGCATCATCATCTCTTGTCAACTGTAAATCACCGATATCACCTGCTGCTGACATCTTCAACACTGGCTGTTGAGAAAAAGTCACTTCAACTTCTTCATAATCTCCTCCCATGTCATACGATTCTCGTGGTTTTATATGAACCACTACACTCTAGTCTTTATCTACTTTGTCATGCACATAGTATACGAGATGAGCTTCTGATACCAATATGTACGGTTCATCGTCTTCGTGGTCACCGGTGTGTATCTGACGAGTGAAATTAATGCTGGTAAGGTCTAGATGGTCTTGTTTGATGCGTCTGCTCGTGGTTGTATCAGCCCAAATACATTTGAACAAAACCACTGTGAAATGACAGCTGTAATTCAATTCAATAATGTCCACAATTTTTCTATAAATGGAACACTATCAACAGCCACTCTATTGTCACACATGCTTGCATAACTTCTTGTATTAGATGATACATAAACTCCACTATTTTGGATTTTTAGCCCGTCTTCCTTTGCGATAGTTCTAAACTTGTACCCATTGACGTTGTACGCCCCAAAACGTCTTGCCTGAAGTATGAGACCGCATGCTAGCAACTTCATTTCTTTCGAATGATGCGTACTATCCATTGGAACCTAGCACCATAACATCCATCGTTTATATAAAAATAGAGGTTCATAAAGTTCAAATTGTAAAAAGAAGACATTGGTCAAGTTAAATCTATAGGAACCTCATGCTTGAACCAACCGAAAATTCTGCATGCACAACACTGTCTATCTTAGATTGTGACCTTGTTTGAGTCCGTAATCTTCGTTTTGTTTCTACCCTAAATTGACTTTATGACACAACAGGAAATTAGTCCTACTACTCAATGGGTGAAAAAAGTTATGCTCGTGTTTAGGAAATACATGTGCATACTTACTCAAGAAACGGAACGACGGCCTCGCAATTGACAAGCATATGACAATGAGCCTGATGTTTTTCTATTGGAGAGAGTCCAAAATGTGAAATAACCCTCGAAGCCTTTCCAATATTTGGAAACATAGTTTCCCCTAAATGTTGGGTGACATTAACATGTTGATCATCAACTCGCCTTGGTCAATTGATTCTACTCTCAATATTATCCAAATATCTAGAATAGAAAGTCAAAATTTCCTCAGATAAATAGTCATCCGCAATTGAGCCTTCTGTTTGTGCCCTATTATGCACGTATTGCTTCAATCGACCTAGATACCTTTTATAAAAATAGGACATAACACTCAGTATATACGCAAGTAAATGAATTGAATGTATTAAAGGAGTTTATTAGCGAGCTAACCTTTCTATTGGATACATCCACCGATAATGTACCAAGCCACCAAGTTTTATTTCATCAACGAGATGCACCGTAAGGTGAACCATGACAATGAAGAAGGATGGGAGAAAAATCATTTCCATCTGACACAGAGTTTCTACAACATGATTTTGAAGGTCACCAAGCTGCATAGGGTTTACAGCTTTCCCATAGAGTTTTCAAAAAAATGATGACAAATTTGCAATCACAGTCGACACCGGAACCGGCAATGCATTCTTCACCAAAATAGGAAGTAATTGTTCCATTATAATGTGGCAGTCGTGACTTTTCAACCCAGACAACTTGCGCTGTCGCAAGTCAACACAACAAGCCGTATTACTAGAGTAACCATCTGGAAAGACCACGTTCTGTAGAGTCTTCAAGAACACATTCTTTTGTGGATTCGACATTGTGAATATTGCTGAAGAATATTTACCACCTTCACCCGGCCACAATTCACGCCTTATGCCCATGCTTTGTAAATCTTTATGCGCTTTAAGATTGTCCTTTGATTTGGCACTATCGTTTAGGATAGTGAAGACCCCATTGTCACAAATATTTTTCTCTATATGCATCACATCAAGGTTATGATGCAACATACGATCCTCCTAGTACAGAAGGTCAAAGAACACACTCCTCTTTTTCCAGGGCGAGTCTTCTTGATCTACATCTTGACCACTGCGTCTTTTTTTTTTTTTGCTGTCACAGTTGACTGCTGCCCAAATGAAACCGATACATTAGATTGTTGCCTCAAGACATCCGTTCCAGATAACTTTCTCGGTGGATCTCTGCTTTCGACTTGCCCGTCAAATCTATTCCGGTCTAGTCTATACTTATGGCCCTGAGTCAAAAAGCGGCGATGACCCATGTAACACCATTTTTAACTGAATGTCTGCCACTGAACCTTAGCGTCCACGTTACATGTAGGACACGCTAACCCACTATGTGTATTCCACCCAGATAATTTTTCAACCCCGGAAAGTTGCTGATAGTCCACATTAGTGCCGCGCACATGTTGAAAGTGTTTCTCTTGTTAGCATCATAAGTTTCAACACCATCCCACAGTTGCTTCAACTCATCAACCAAGGGCTCCAAATAGATATCTATGTCCTTACCAGGCCTCTTGGGACCAAGAATAATCATAGATAGAATAAAAGAAGTCTGTTTCATATAAAGCCATGGAGAAAGATAGAATAAAAGAAGTCTGAATAATTTAACATTAATTTAATATTTCACAAACAACAATCACAATCCAAAATAAATTCAAAATGGTCAGTGACATTAAATATCTATTAAAAATTAATCATTGTCACTCATTACATAGAACAACAATAATCGAAAAAAAAACTATACAAAACAAAATTACCTTGTTTAACTTAAAATAGATTATATTACTTATTATTTTTTTTTAAATCATAAAAAAATATAATAATGTTAAGTCCATATTTTGAATACAACATAAGTAGTCCAAAAAACCAAAATAGTCATACGGGAAAAAAATTAAGTAGAAACAATTTTTGTAATGAGATTCGTAATTTTCAAATATTAATAGATGCATAGGCAAGAATGAATAAGTATTTACAACTGATAAGGTGATACCTGGATGAGTGGTAAATGTGAAAAAAAAAATAGAAAATTATAAACACTGATAGACATTCATATAAGAGAAGAAGAAGACTACCTAGTATGACCATGTTTGTGATTATACGAGAGAGTGCAAGTAATTATATAGACTTTCAAGCCAAAAAATATAACTAACTAGATATCTTTTTTGAAATTCAAATGAAAAAAACGTGTTATAAATTTCGGATAAATTTAATCTTATTTTTTAAATATAAGATCATGTAACTTTCAGAATTAATTTTTAAGAAGGAATTAATAATTAATGTGAGAAAACGGGCTGGTAAAAACAAATAATTTCCTAATCAGCGAATAATTTGATAGAGAATAATATGAAACGAATTAAAAAAGTTATCAAGATTTTAGGGGTTAGTTTCACCCACCTCCGCTTCCTTCCCCTAAAATGCGAAAATCGTAACCCAACTTAAACCTAAGCTAACAAACCCTGCTAAGCGGCTAAACCTACCATAAGAGCTGCAACCCTCTTCGTGTTCCAAAGCGTCGCCACAATCGCCGCCTGACCACCAGCATTTACCGCCACCACCCGTCTAAAGTGTCATCAGCCATTGTTTCATCTCCCCTTCTTCGTCGCTTGGTCTTCCTAGATTTGTTGGCGTCGCACCCTTGGTCATCGTCGGCAATGCAGTCTCCGTTGGTATCACTCCAAGGTCACTCATCCAACAACAAAAGTAAGTCTATGAAACCTCTCCTTCACCGGAGATATGCATTTCTTTCCGTAGCTTCCTCCTTCAATGTTGCTTCTTTGTGATAGTTATGATTATTTATCTGACCGAACAACAAGCTTATGTTGACCAAGGTTTTTTTTTTCCTTTTTATGATTAACACAATCTATTCTTTCCATCTAATAACATGATTTCCCAGAATTGCTTATTGCATTAGATTTCTACTTATGCATCTCCTCACTACTTGATTTCGGAATATTGGAATTTGGGCACTACTTGTTATAGTCAATAAATTTTTCTTTTAATTTTTTTGCGATTTGGTTTTCCTTTCTACCAATGCATTTACTAGCCTTTTCTTATTTCAGTGTGCTTAGTCAATCTTATTTTGAATAACCCCTAATTTTTTTTCAACAGGGGAAAAATAAAGAACTAACTTTGAATCTACATTCTCAGAAGCTATATTTTTGTTTTCATATGTTAATAAATATAAAAGGTGTATGAGAAGATGATACCTACCACTTCGTACTCCTTTAATTCCTAAAGGATCTATATACACGTTCTTTCAAATACACTTAATAATGAGTGAACTATTTTGTCTATGTATTATTGATATTTTTATATATATGGACATGGTCCTCCAAGGAAGTGCTCTGTTGAATAATTCATTGGTCCCTATCCTTCCTTAGGCACGGGTCTTTCTTTATCTTTGTTTATCCACAACTCCTTTGTGATAGAATTGAGACTTTTCTTGTCTTTGTTGCTGATATGCTCCATGTATTCCTATTCTTTAATTATACCAATGCATGGTCCATGTTTGATTAATTACTAGTGACTAAACTCAACATTAATTAGTAAACCAAATTTATTGTAAATATTAGTAAAAAATGTAGCTTCAATTTCTTTTATTTTTTCAAAATTATAGATATCGCAGAGAACAACATTTTTATTAAGTTGATGAATTTTAAGAGTCTCAAATAAAATTATTGATTTCCAATCCTTATAGCTACTAGTTCCCCAGGTAAAATTACAAATTTTATCTCGTATTCTTTTATAACAAAGTTAACATTAATATTTGTCTAATTTCATTTCAATTTTATAGTATAGGCAGATAAATTAATTTGAATTTATTTTACGTCTTTGAAATTGAATGGGGTTTACATATTTAAAGCCTCTATCAGAAAGCTAAACGTGTTCAATTGCAGATATCCCAGTTCGCATAAAAGGCTGAAAGAGATAGGGTTTATCCAATCAAAACCTTTGAAGGATTAGGTGAAAACTATTTATTATTTTTCTTTTCCCATCTAGATTCTAAAAATTTTGGAGCTCTTCACTACACTATTAGTGTTACGAAACAAATAAAAAGATGCTTCAAACACACAGTTTCAATTGTTTGTGATGTAACTTCAAGAACCGCACAATTCTCAATGTTTCTCTACCTCTCCCCTTTTTTCATGTTCTATTTTTTGTATTTCATTACTTGAACAAATCTTAGAACAAATAAATATCTTTTGAAAAAGAAAATACAATCAGATAATGGTACCCAAGCATACATTACTTAGTTAACAAAAAAACTTAACTTATACTTTGTATTTTTTAAAAAAGTATGTTTATAACAACAGTCTGTCGGTAAAGGTTTGAGTGTTGTGTACTCTTGAGTTCTATCATTGTCGTTCTCTTACTAACTAGCTAATGACCTTATGCTGTGTAAAGGATTAATCAAATGCCTAGAAAACCCGGTACACCGTTAGTAGTGCAGCCGGAACTATTGCTGCCCCTGATAATCAAACCCAAGCCACCTTGGTGAGTTAAGCAATGCTGGCATGATAATGATAAAGTTGATTTGCATTTTAGGATAGATTTTTAGTCAATTTCATTTGTGGGTATATAGTAAAAGGTTGGTTGATTTACTAACTAATTTGTTTATAACACAAGGATGGAACGACAGATACGGGAGCTAATACTTCAAGTGCACAGCGACGTGCTAAAGCGCCTCCACTTCCGTATTCCCGCAACAGTACTTGACAATATCGTGTTAATGTTGTACTATTTCGACCACCACACAATAAAAGACAGTTGGCTCCATCGAGTGACATGGGTGACACTCGAGCTCCTGCAACACGCACAGAGCATTGGGATCGCGATGAAGTTGCAGATGTCTCTTCAGAAGATGAAGATTATGACCCAGAGAAGGATAAAGTCGAGTCGTTCGATGACCATGTCGACGACTTGTTTGCCGCACATGAAGTTGAACATCAAGGCAACGCCATCAGGTAAAAAATGGACACCGATTATTGGGAAGTTGATGTCATCGGTATTATTTTTTGCTCGTATTTTAAAAATCGTATTTAAAGTTTTCCTTGAATTATAATTCTCTCTGTAACTCTAATGTCATACACTTTTTTCCTCCATTAGAAAATGGCGTGACAAAAAAGATGGATCTGACGGTTAAGGAGGCATTAGCACTTCCTCCTGAAAGGAAGATCTACTCCAACATAACAAAGAGTTGCAACAAGTTGGTCAGGTAGCTGGCCTATTAAGCGGGTTCTTTTGGAGTTTGGAAGATGATTTCAATAGTTACGAATTTGTGAAGAAAGTTGGAAGATAATGAACAAGGCCATCAAAGAGCACGTGTTTGACCAGTTTAAGGTAATTTTACAGTTTTTTTAAATAGTAAGGCTTTTATCATATCATAATATATCCCTTTCTCACCCCATCATTCAAATACATGCTTAATTGCTTATAAGTTTTGACTTCTTTTTTGTTTTCATTTGTTGGAATTATACGTAGTTGCCCCAAATCTCCATGCACAATGAAAGCAAAAAATTAAATTAACATTTGCTTAAATGTGAAAAGAAAATTAAAAAAATTCTAAACCGACGTGATTGGTTGATGATTTTGTGATTCGGGCCACACTATAATATAGAAAATCTTTATCATGCATCTTATTATGTTATCTGTTGTACAAGCATTAATTTCCTCACATTAAATAGTAAATTTGAATAAGCTTGACTATTACTGGATATAAGGCTTCCAGATTAGACAATATGGTGATAATATATTGAATATATGTTACATTATTATGATGAGTTTCATTACCAGTATCCTTTTTTCATTTGGAAATCAATTGAATTTGATATTTATTTTTTTGGGAGTGATCATTTGATTAGATTAATTAACAACCTATTGCAGGACATATTTGTTGCATTAAACCAGCCATATATAAGCTAGAACCTACCAAAAAATGTTTAAAATATAATACACCTTTGTAAGTAATTTATATATAATTGAAATAACCATATATCAAATTGTATGGAGAAATGCAGTTACTTAGAATCTATAAGCTAAAAAATTCAGGATGACTAGGTATATATAAGATTGAAATACATAGAAGAAAAGGATAGCAAATACTTTATACTTACAGTATACCATTCTTAAGAATTATTAAAGCTATTTTTTAAATTTACAAATTAAAGGGATCATGAAGAAGAGAAGTTTAGAGATGGTGAAAAGTTTCTAAGGGATTGCATCATCCACGCAAAAAAGATTCCAGAAAAATATAGAAATCAATAAGAATTAGATCAATGCGATCCTTTTGGAATTCTCCACCAAGTGTAACATTATCCACATTAATTGATTTTGCTTACTTATGATGTGAAATGTTTGTAGTGAGTCTTTCACTATGAGGATGATGGAGGAGGAAGAATAAAGCAGAGAATCATACAAAGAATAGGAAGAAACTGGAAGAACACAAGAAATAATTTGTTTCATAAGTTTTATGATAGCAAAAGGATTTTTGAGCAAAATGCCAACCATAAACCATCAGGAATAGATGGAAATCACTAGAAGTGGTTTCTTGAATATTGATTGAAGGATTCGACAAAAGTACAAATATTCAATTGATTTTTCATTCTATTCATGTTCAAACCCTCTGAATTATTGCTAAATATCCTGTATTTGTTGTGATAGTAGAAAAACTTCTACCCAAAATACCTTTACCTTATGCTTTTTTTCCGAAATCGTACATGGCTATTTCCTAGACTTCTAACGTATTAATTTATCCCGTTCACATTTATGTTCTTGGTTTTTTGTTTGTATACTAAGAGAAGTGCAGAAAAAATGCTATAAACCGTTCAAAGCAATGTTACACACATACCGGAGGTTCTAAAACATTGGCTAGAAAAAAATACGAAAAAGTAATCAATTTAAATTCAGTTTCATATTTTTGCTTAGTTTTTTGTAATATAGAGTTTTTTTTTTTAACTATGATTATGTCTACATGAATGTTATAGGAGCAACGATAAGGAAGACCTATTGGTAGAGGAGAGATATGGACTATGTCTCATAAAAAAAAGGATGGCACGTATATAAATGAAGATGCGCGTGTTGTTGGTGTAAGTCATGTTCTTTAAATTTTCATTTTTCTTTTTGATTTACAACTGTAGATTTAAAATTAGTGTAACTCCGAATCTCGCATGTCTGCAGGAAGCAATTGAGCATATTGAGGGCCAAGACGCATCCAACAAAGAGCTTTCACAGAATGATTCCCTCGCACAAGTTCTTGGAAAGGAGCACCCAGGACGAGTTTGTGGACTGGGTTTCGGACCATGTCCCACTCAGTGTTTTCGTAATATTCCACAGCAGTCAGACTCCGGTGTGCAAATTGAGGAGTATCAGAAGGAGATTGCAGAACTTAAGGCAGAGGCAGCAGAGGAAAAAGCAAAGAGACAGACAATGGAAATTTTGTTAAGACACCTAATCCAGCAACAAGGAGATGATTTGCCACCTGACGTAGCTGCGGATCTGGAAGTTTTGGGAAGTGCACCGACCTTATCTCGTGCAAGATGATATTCTAGCACTAATGATCTGAATGAAAAATCGTGGAATCAAGTCAACAGAAATAGAAACACTTGAATCTGAACAATTTTTAATTGTTCACTGTCTAATGACTTTTGAGTTATTTATTTCTAGTTTACAGACATTGATGCACTGAAGACAAATTTCTCTTATAATGATTGACTTTTGGGTATATATTTTTGTTCTATTGTGTTTTTTAGTTTGATTAGTTGTTGGTTGTTTTAATAAATTAAAGCAACTTACGTAGTGGAAGAACGTAAAAGGAATTAAAATAATGATTATATATAAAAATTCGAATTTAAACAACAAAAAAAACTATAATATGACATTTGGCCGCGGTTACAAATCCGCTGCTATATTAGAAACATAGCTTTTTGACAGATGGCATTTTGCAGCAGTTAACAATCGCTGCCATCTACAAGTAGACTAGCTTATGGTTTAGTAGCGGTTAGAACCGCCGCAAAAACATATCCCAGCAAAATATCATCTAGCAGCGGTTATTCCAGCGGTTACTATTAACCGCTGCTAAAAGTTTAGCCATACGCTATCTTCCAGCGAATTGACAACCGCTGCTATTCGGCGCCATAACCGCTGCTAAATGTTATTTGGATTACATTATTCAAAATTACTTTTTAGATAAAAATTACAGAAAAAGACATTAATTTAAATAATTATTTTATCTTATCTTATAATTCTATTTCAGATATTTAAATAAATTTTAATATTTTTTTAATACTCTCAGTACTCTTTAGTACTCTAATAGAACTAATAGAATCATAGTACAAAACAAAAAATTTATTTTATACAAAAAGAAATAACAATAATGATAAAAAAAACTTATATAAACAAACAAAAAAGAGTTTTATAAAAAATAATAATATGGATGAGGGAGCATTAAAGAAAAAGTATTATATTGATTCAAAAAAATAGTCAAACAAAAAAAATAAAACTAATTTTTAATATTTACGTGATATTTTTTAATAAAAAAATTATATTGATTCAAAAGCAAGAAAAATAGTTAGCCCGTATATATTACACAAACACATTTTTATAATAAGTGTCTTATATTAGAAGAAAATGTATTTTAATATATTTTTTTGGTGTTAAAAAGAATTAATAACAAATATTTGACACATTCAAGAATAAATTCTACATGTCTAATTATTTGTATAAATATTATTTGATCTAACTAAAATAAAATACAACTTGAAATGGCCAAAAAAATATTATTTTAAACATCATTAGTTCTAAATGAATAATTTTTTTTTTCAACCAAATCCCCAATAAGTATTCATTTTTCAACCTTTAAACATTAGTACTTTTTGATAAATAAGTCTTTCTTCTATTAATAGTATAGTGTCCTTTGTCTAGTTATAATTTATGTGATGTTTTTTAAGACTTTATGTATGTGTTATTTTTGCAAAATTTACGATGTTATTTTAAAAATTTGTGTTTTTTTACAATTTTTTAATGAATTAGCTTAAAATTTAATAAAAATTAGGTGACCAAAAAGAAATTTTTTAAAACTTTGTATAAGACTTAATTAAAAAAATATAGTATTTTTCTTTATTAAATTAAAAAAATTATACTTATCTAATTTAAGTTTATCTTACATTATTTTCTGTTTTTTTTTTTTTTACAAATTTTGTATAAAATAAATTAAGCTTAAAATTTAACCCAAAAAAAACTATAAATACTATAAACCATACTAAGGTATTTGAGTTATTCTTTTGTACATAAATTGTGTTAGGATATTGTGAGTTATCCTTTTGCATGTAAATCGTGCTATCCTCCAGTGTTTTAGGTTAAAAACACTATAAACCATGCTACTTTGGACGAGTTATATTCAATTTGGAAAGCTTAAAGTCTTGAGACGATTTATATGTATTTTTAGAATGAGTTTAATGAATAAATCGTCTCAAGATGTGGTGATTTACATATTATCAAAAGCACAAAGTCTTAGAACGATTTATATATTAATAGAGATAGAGGATTCACGTTTTAAAATTTGGTTTAGGAAAATCTGATAATATTGATTAATTTTTCTTTGTTTTATTCAAATAAAAAAGCCTAAATGTTATAATATAATTAATTAATATGTAGGAGAAAGGAATAATACTTGAAAAATAATAATAAATTAGTAATTCAAACCAGTATGAGTGAAGTGTCTTAAAGTTCAAACACGGTACCAAGGGTTAAGAATGCTTAATGTTGAATAATGGATACCCTAGTTGGTACACAAACCTTGCTTCATATATTGTACATGTTATATGCCAGCTTCATGCAAAGATAATAGGTTACGTTGGCGTAACGTGGCATGAAATTAAGTTGCAAAGTTGAAGGCATATTCAATATGAGAAACATACACAAAGGAATTGATCGATAATTACTCGTTCATGTTCACCCGCCAACACGGTGCAAATTAAAGCAAATTACATATCCTCTAAACCAAAATATTTTTTATTGCATTGAAATAAAAGAGTTATTGTATCCTTAATTAATGATTTATACACTTTGTAGAACGTGATGATTTGGTAAGCACGTTCCTGTATGCGAACTTAAACAATGTTATTGTTTATGCTAATGAATAATCATAGAAATGGTACGTTAAAATGACATTGATTAGTTGAGACGACAAACCTAACTTATTTTTTTAAAAAAAATCTTTTTTTTTTTCTAACAAAGTTAAAAGAGAATATTCATAATAACAAGGAGAGTGGAATTCTAGGTAAAAATTCAGGTGCAGTAGTCGACTTCACGTAAAGTTGATAACTGAGAGCTGTTAGATTCTTTGACTAATTTGACTAAATTTTTATCTAACAGCTCTTAATTATTAATTTCACATAAAGTCAACTGTATCTGAGTTTTCACCTTTTTCATATTAAACGAAGTTTTTTACTTTAACAAGAAGAAAGTTAAAGAAAATTGGTGGTTCTAACACTAATCTACTATACATCATATACCACTTTTGCATTTAACCTCATCTATCTTATTATTATACTACTTGATTGAATTTTCAGAATTGCATTCTTCTTTAATTTTGTGTTCTTCCAAATCAACGTCTAATGATTGCTTGACAAGAGACATTATTTTATTTTTGAACTTAAAGCATGGATATAATTTGTCTTTGTGCAACTTCAACTTACTTATTTATATATTAGTAGGAAAAAAAACTCGGACCATATATAGGGCTATTTTATATAAATAAATAAATAAATAAATACATTATTTTTCATAATACGCATGCATAAAAAGCTTGACAAAAATGCGTAGGACCACTCTAGGGAAAGCATCCGTGAAATGGGTTAACCCTTCATCTTAGAAAAGGCGTCTACGAATTAGATCTGTCATGGCAGACTGAAAAGCTGAGCACCGAATCCATTACTGCCGACCACGAAATGGAGAAAGTCGTGAATGGCGCATGCAAATTGGCCCATTGCAGGGTCAGCGAATTGGAGCAAAATGTTGGCAGCGCACACAAATTAAGCAACTCATGTATGGCGACCACGAAATGGAGACACAGACAAAACTGCAAATTTCAGTAAGCTCCAGTCCTCGTACGAGCATGCACTTATTGAGCTGGGTGGCAAGGGACAGGGTGAAGGGATTTGGGACGCATATAAAAAGGGAGAAGGGGGAGGGGACCAAGTGAAACATGCCGTATAAAGAGAAAGGAAGTTTAATAAAAAGGGTGGTGGGAAAAAATATTTGTGCTGAGTTTAAAATTTCGTATTGTGGTTTAAAAAAAATGAGTGGCGGTGGAATTAACGTAGAAGAAAATCTCAATCGGTTGGATGAAATTCATATTGCTGCACATTTGCTTCATAAAGGTTAGTATCAGTGATTATGTTTAGTGAATCATGTTATTAGTATTTTTCTTAGAACTAATTTTGTTGTTATTTAATCTTGGTTAGAGTATCTTCAATTACATTTTCTATTTTTTTTATTGCAGACCACCCATGTTCTCACTCCGCATGGCACACATGTCAATGTTTTTATGTTGGAGCCGACAGATCCAAGCATGGAAATTAGGCGGCAGAGGCTTGAGCCTTATCTAAGACGATCATGATTTTATTATGCTTCTTTAATAAAGCTTTTCGAGTATGACAATCCACTGATAAGCACCTTTGTCGAAAGATGGCATCCTAAAATACACACATTTCATCTCCTTTGGGGTGAGTGTACCATAACTCTGGAGGATGTTGCAATGCAATTAGGGTTACCTATTGATAGCAAGCCTGTGAGTGGTACTTTGAGGTCATAGAACAAGTTCTACCAGAGAGATATATGGCAATGGTGTTAAGAACTTCTTTGTGATGTTCCAGCTGGCCATGTAGGGACAACGAAGTTCAACATAAAGTTAAAGAGGCTCCGGACTCGTCTTCAACAGATACCGCTTGACTTACAAGATAATGCCCTCATTTAGTATGCACATTGCTATATTCTGTACTTGTTGGGAGGCGTGCTACTACCAGACAAGGCCAACAACACGGTCCACATTCGATATCTTCCGATTTTGGCTGATTATGATGCCATAAGTACTTATAGTTGAGGTAGTGCCGTTCTTTGTTGGTTATATCGAGCTATGTGCTTAGCAACAGATTACAATGTCGAAGGTATGGCTGGCTGTCATACGTTGCTTATGTCATGGATATACTACAGACTATCTTTCTAGACACCGAATGTAACGACGCCTTATAATTTTCCGTTAGCTATGAGGTATGTTATTATATGGCATTACATGTTTCGTGTTGTGACATCTTGAATTTTCCTTTAAGGTCGAATATAGAATTTATTTAAAAGTTGTTGTTGTCCACTAGGTGGGCGGGTAAGAAGGGATATAATGACTATGCTGAGCAACGCTTACTGAGGCACCGCCTGAGGTTGGACAATCTATAAGTGGATGAGTTAGGTAGAACCCATTATTAAATTGTGGTTATGAAGTTCATCTTAACCTGTACTGACGGGGATACCTTTGTGTGTAGTTTAATTGGTTGCCGTACATGGATCCTCGCATTCTGTCCAGAGTGCCTGCGGAATTTCTCGGCCATCCACATAGAGATTTTTACACGGCGGTTGTCCTGCTCATATTTTTCTGGTGGATTGAGATTCTTAATGTTGATCGAGTGTTGCGTCAATTTGGGGGAAAGCAAGGACCTCCAAACCCTCCGCTGAATATCGATACCTTCCATCGACAATCGGCCCGCAACGACGATGGATGGTGACCCATCCGCCTATCGGCATGGTTTGAGGTACGGGCTAACCAACGTACTAAGGCATATCGTCTACGGATTAATTGTGCAGATACCTTATGGCCTAGCCAAGAATATCATAGGTGGTACTGTGACAGAACAAGGAGGTTTTTTTCTGCGCCTGAAGCATTGCATGACATTGCTATCAAGTTGAGCATGATTTTGAGATATTGAACTTGCCAAACAAGTATGAGGCCCTTAGTATTTTTGAATTTTCCAAAATCTGGAAGACCTGGTCTTTGCAACCCGTACCATCCAACGACATTGGTTCCCAAACTACTTGCATCAACATACATACCGATTTTGATCTGACTCTACCACCTTGTATTCCGCACTTCTGCAGATGTTGTAGTTCTTGACAGCAAGCATCGTTGTTTCTCTATTGAGAAACTTCATCCCAATCTCGAGCTCCATCTCACTTGACAAAGCGTAGTTGCTCGGTC
Source organism: Arachis hypogaea (assembly GCF_003086295.3). Classification (NCBI taxonomy): domain Eukaryota; kingdom Viridiplantae; phylum Streptophyta; class Magnoliopsida; order Fabales; family Fabaceae; genus Arachis; species Arachis hypogaea. The sequence continues at coordinate 148,221,942 of NC_092050.1, forward strand.
TATCTTCTGCGGTAGTCGAATTCATTGCTCCAAGATTTAAAGACAAATAGTGTGTTAGCGTGCTGCTAGATACACCACCACCCCTCGTCCCACCTCCCGATTTGACATGAATTGGATGAACTGTCTCGCGATAAAGCGGTTGGTCTTCGGGCATAACTTTTGCTTCGTCACCGCTAAAATCTTCAATCTCATCTTCATCAGAAGTTTTTGCCATGCCATCAGCATGACCTTCTTGGAATGCAACAAGGTTGGAAGGGGAGGGACGTGCATGACGATTTTTTGTATTTTGTTTCGACGTCACAAAGGCGTTAATGATGGTTTTCAGTGGCTAAGAGAAGGGGGTTGAATCTTAGCCCCTTTTTGAATCAATAATACTTGCTGGTCTTTGAAACAGCTCCTGGAGACTTTTTGCCTTTTTGTCTCGTACCCAGCCACGAGACTTTTTCTTTTGTCTCGTACCCAGCCACGAGACTTTTCTTTTCGTCTCGTCGATCAGCACGAGATATTTTCAGTTTTATCTCCTGGGCAACAGAAACAGAAATGGAGCAGAAAAGAAAGAGAAATACACCAAGATATATCCTGGTTCAGCTGCTAAGTGCAAGGTAGCCTACATCCAGTCTCCATCACAAAGATGATGGAATTTCACTATAATCATTCTTGATTACAAACACCAATACTCCCTAGGAACTACCCTTCCTATCCGGGATAAGTCTAGAAACTAAACCCAATCCCGAACTTGACTTGGTCACTGCCAAGCTTTCAACTGCTAAGTGCTAACCCAACTTGCAAGGAGATTCCCACAGAATCATGAAACACAACATAGATGTACAAAGGACCTCTAAGGACATCTATGACTTTTTCTTTTAATTTTGCACTCTCTGCCTTTTTCCGCTCTATGGCTTTTTCATTACAAACCTCACTGTTTGCCTTTTTCCATGAGACTCAAGACATGACAAAATTAAACAGAAAAATAAAAAATGAAAACATTGAAGGAGAAGAACTTCTATAAGCTTGGAAAGCTATAGGAACTCTATGCTCACTCTTTTCCTTGAATCAAACCCTGACTGTTCACCCTTACTTATAGGGAGAATCCTCCAAGGTTGAAACCAAACAAACCAAGCCAATCTTCTTCTTCTTCTTCAACCAGAACCGGTTCGGCCAGAGATAGAGAAGAGATAACTCATGCAAAACCCAACATGCAATTACCTCTAGTTCTTCCTTGGTCACCAATCTTCATCAATCCGAGCCCTCCATCCTTGCCTTGCTCTCTAAGATGAACTCCTGGCCCTTGATGCTTCATGATGATGATAGCTTCATCTGCTCCAATCTCTGCCTCTTCCATCACGTAGCCACTGTAGCTACCTCCTGTGGTGGTTGAGCAGAATCAGAGTCAAGCCATCCCTCCAAGGATCTTCTTCTTCTGACCGAGATCTTCTCTTCCATTTTTGGTATGGAGAAGCCAAGATCTCTTCACTAAATCTTACCACAAGTGATGAGAATCTTAGCCACAGCATACTTTTAGTTTGCTTTTTCTTGCCATCATGGTGATGGTCTTGTTACTAGCTTTTTCTTCTTCTTCTTGTTGGTAGCTTCTGATGGCTTCCATAATTTCTGTGAAATGACCGAAAGCTTGAAAAAGAGTAGAGAGAGAAGAGAGAAAATATTCAATGGATTTGAGCAATAATTAATGTAACAAAGAGAGAGAACAAAAGTAAACTCAAGTTTCCCACTTCCCTTTGCTGAGTAGCGTGTAGAGTCATTAAAGCTGTCAAATCAATTTCTCTCTCTCATTTATGTTTCCAATGCTAGCAAATTAAATTTTGAAATCCATCCCAAAGTAAGAAATGGGATCCGTTGGAAGCATTGAAATTTTGCTTTCTTTGCTTAAAAGTTTCGGACCAAGCATGCTTGCCTTCAAGCAATTTTAATTTTGGGCTTGTAACAACAAAATTCAATCTGGCCCAATTAATCACAAATTGCTTCAGCCACTTAATATAACACATTTTGAACCGAGCTAAATGCTTAAAAGCACATTGGGCTTGCAGTAATAGATCAAACTGGCCCAATGAAATAATTCAGCCATCATAATCATATTTAACATCAAGGCTGAAGGAAGATGCATATATGGACTTGCAATATTTTCTTTTATTTTCGGCCCAATAGCAGAATCTGCACCAACAAAATTATTAATTAAATAATTGTGAATTAAAATCAAATTAATAATTTTGTAAATAATTATATTAATAATGTTTAGTCATCATAAAGATTAATTTAGAGTTTTCTAAACTCATCAATCTCCCCCTTGATGACAAACATTATTAAAATTGAAATGGAAAGAAATTAAAGATTAAAGTATAAAATACTCCCTTTGAATATTTGAATTTCTCCTCCTTTCTAATTGTCACATGGCTCCCCCTTAATGTATGCTATTTTACCAAGGAAAGCTTTATACCTATAACAATTTTGATCAAGCCTAAGGCAACAATGTTATTCAACATATTCATTATGTAATGTTGAATGACTTGATTTATGAGCAGAATTTGAATGATAATCAAAACTCATTTGTTATCAATAATTTGATTTTCTGCTCAATCTCTTACAAAACAATTGATGCAAACAAACATTGATGTTTCCTGAAGTTGCTTTTCAAGTTATTTTGAAAGTATTTTCCAAAGAATAAATCAGAGTAACTTAATTATAGCAAGGAAAATTTGTCTAATCAAGTATGATCATCTCAAACCATAGCAACTATCAAACTTCATATATCACAACTTAAAAGAACTGCCAAAAATAAAACAATAATCATTTTATCAAAGTAAGACAAAAGCATCACAATTACAATCAAACAAGCATTTTACCAAGATAAACATCAGGCAGCAGCAACAATCAAGATAGAACAAATGCATTATCAACATCAAATGTATCATCTCAACAAGACATTGAAACAAGGGTGATCATGAATCCTCAAAAGGATTTCATCCCTGTTTTATTAATTTCAATTTTTCTGCACCATTTCTCCCCCTTTTGGCATCAAGGGCTCCTGCAAAAAAATGATATAGAACACAAAATATGCAAAATATACACAAAATGTTAAAAGTGTATCATCAAGACATAGATCCAACAGTATCCTAACAGACAAAATAGAGTATTAAATTGAGCCTAAACATGCCAATATCAAATACTAAACAGATTAATAATCAGATAAATGAAGTTCAGATTCCTCAACCGCTTCTTCACTTGCAACTCCCATCTCCTCCTCAAGGCTCTCCAGCATCAGACTTACCATGTCCTTGCATCTCATCCAAGCCTTTTCATTTTCATAGGCTAGCTTGCGTGCCACCTTATGGGATTGTACCATGAGCTCCGACATGTTTGAAAATTCTGTGAGAATTTCTTTGATAGATTCGGTTGCCTTGGAGGACTCATGCCGACTTTCATATTCACTATCCGAAGCCACATATTTCTTCCCTTTGGTTCCTTTAACAGCTTCTCCTCCTTTAATCATAGATACCTTGTTTTCTACAGCCTCATTTAGGAGATCAATTTTAAAATATTCAAAAATACTTGTTAAAAACATTCCATAGGGCAGATTCGCCTTTTTGGTGCTTTTAACTGATTCCCACATATGTCTGATCATAAGGTAACCAAATGTTATAGGAGTTGATGTAACAAGAGCAAAAATGATGAGAGAGTCAGAGAATGTTACTCTATTATGGGAGCCACTTTGAGGGGTCAGGATGTGAGTGATGATCCTGTGAAGCAAAGAGTTGGTGGGACCGAGAGCTTTGTGGATAGGAGTAGTCCCATCCAAACCAGAGAGATTTTCACAGATGTGTTGAAGAACAATCTTATAGTTGACGCCGACCTGTGAGTCCCACTTCTCGGCCATATATGCTCTCGGCCCTTCCTCTTTGTAGCCTAGAGCCGTTCCAATAGTTCCAGTGTCAAGAGTTATGTGAACCCTCTTCACATATGAGTGGATGGTGCCATCAATCAGTCGCATGTTGGCATAGAATTTACGAACCAAACCGGGGTAAATCGGTTTCTGGATGTGGAGCAGTGGAGTCCATTGAAGAAGTTCAAAAAGAGAAGAAACATTTATCCCTTTGTTGGTGAGAGAGTCAAGATTGACTAGATAGGTTGCACAGAGATGACGTTTTTCCAGAACCTCTTTGTGGAATTCATATGAAGCACAGGAGTTAAACCTGGCAGGATCATAGTGAGAGTGTGATTTGTTGAATTTGTTCTTGAAATCCAAGGACTCCAGGTTTGCGGGTTCCTTGGTGTTGTGCAGCCTGAACCCTTTTGTTTTCTGAGTACTCCTTCCGGGTGTGGCTTTCTTCGGTGGAGATGGTGGTGGTGATGGAATCGGTGAGGTGTGTGATTCTTCCTCTTCCTCTATAGGAACTTTCTCTTTCTTCTTCCTTGAAGAGGTTTTAGTGGCTATGACTTTCCTTCGCATGGTGTTTGTTTGTTTTGAGGGTGGTGAGGGAGAAGATGAGGATGTAGAATGGATATGGATGTGGGTGTGAGATTGTGGTGTGGACGGTTTTTGAGAAAATAAAATCCTTTCACTTTTTCTAGGGGCGGTTTTATTTTTCATGGTAATGAAAATGGAGAAGTGGAAGATGGGGGGTTGAATAGAAACCGAATTGAGTGAGGGAGGAGGGAGGTTAGGGAAGCATTAAATGTGGAGTGGAGAGAGAATTGGAGGGAGTTTAATGACCATTAAGGAGCGGTTAATACCCAAGGAGGTTTCTCTTTTATTTGAAATAAACTGAAAAGTGGTTTCCTAGAATCAAGGGATTAGATGAAGAAAAAGATTTGATTTGACAACATCCTCTTCCAACAAGATTTGATGAGACAACAAAAGGATATTGTGATTTACACAAAGAGAAACTAACAAAACGGTCAGAGTGGGGTCAAGGAAATTTGGTGGGGCCTATTAAAATTAATTTTGGCGCAGTCTCCCCCTTGATCACAGCCCTTTTAACACACTCTGATTTTTATCTCCTCCTTTCCTACGAGACAAAACTGAGCAGAATCAAAATTTCACAAGTTATCAATAGAACTTAAATCAATCATTCCCAAACTTTTTCTCAAAGTACAGAATCTGTCTTCACAGAGGGGTTTTGTAAAAATGTCAGCAAGTTGGTCTTCAGATTTTACAAATTGAATATCGATAGTACCCTTTTACACATGTTCTCTAATAAAATGATATTTAATTTCAATGTGCTTGGTTCTTGAATACAGAACAGGATTTTTTGAAGTGTTTATAGCATTCATATTATCACAAAATAAAGGTATACTATTGATCTTTAATTTGTAATCTTCTAACTGCGTTTTTAACCAAATTAATTGTGAACAACATGCAGATGCAGAAATATATTCAGCTTCAGCTGTGGATAGAGCCACTGTGGCTTGCTTTTTGCTTGACCACATGTTGAGTGAACTTCCAAGGAAGCAACACATACCGGATGTACTCCGTCTATCCACTCTATCTCCCGCATAATCTGTATCACAAAATCCTACTACACAAAAATCATTAGATTTAGGATACCACAAGCTATAATCACTAGTTCCCTTAATGTATCTAATGATGCGATTAGTGGTTGAAAGATGGGATTCTTTTGGGTGAGATTGAAACCTTGAACATACACCCACACTTTGAACAATGTCCGGTCTAGAAGAGGTAAGGTACATGAGTGAACCTATCATTCCTCTATACCTTGTTTCATCCACATCTTTGCCATCATCATCCTTTTCAAGTTTTGTGTTTGGATGCATTGGTGTACCCATTGGTTTGAAACTTTCTAGGCCAAACTTTTTGATAAGTTCTTTTGCATGCTTTTCTTGGTGAATAAAGATACTACTAGGAGTTTGTTTAATTTGGAGGCCAAGAAAGAAAGTTAGCTCTCCCATTAAACTCATCTCAAACTCACTAGTCATGAGTTTTCCAAACTCTTCACACAAGGACTCATTAGCCGAACCAAATACAATGTCATCCACATAAACTTGAACTAGGAGAATATCATCATTAGATGCTTTAATGAATAAAGTTGTGTCAGTGGTTCTCCTTTGAAAGTGATTTTCCAATAGAAAGGCACTAAGCCTTTCATACCAAGCTCTTGGAGCTTGCCTAAGGCTATAAAGGGCCTTTGAGAGTTTAAAAACGTGATTTGAAAAATCTTTATGTTCAAAGTCGGGCGGTTGAGCAACATACACTTCTCTATCAATAAAGCCATTAAGAAAAGCACATTTAACATCCATTTGAAACATTTTGAAACCCTTATGGGCAGCATAGGCAAGAAGCAACCTAATTGCTTCCATTCTAGCTACCGGTGCAAAAGACTCATCAAAATATATACCCTCTTCTTGATCGTAACCTTGGGCCGCTAATCTAGCCTTGTTACGAACAACTTGTCCATCCTCACCAAGTTTATTTTTAAAGACCCACTTAATACCCGTAACTTTCTTACCATCCGGATGTGGTACTAGTGTCCAAACCTCATTCTTGTCGAATTGAGCAAGCTCTTCTTACATGGCTTTGACCCATGATGGATCTTCAAGAGCTTGTTTTACATTTTTGGGCTCCATTTGTGACAAGAGAGCAAAGTTGCTTGGTTCGGATTGTCTTTTGGTTGAGGATCTTGTTGTAACACCTTGAGAGGGATCACCAATGATGAAGTCATGAGGATAACCCCTCATGAACTTCCATTCTCTAGGCTTCCGGAGTGGTGTTGAGCTTTGATGAGCTTCTGGTGGTCTCACTGTTTCAGTTTCTCGTGCTGGCTCAGGAGACAAAATGGAAATGTCTCCTCCAATCTGACAAGACAAAACTGGACTGGCAGATTCTTCATTTTGAGCAGATTTGGAATTTTCTTCACTGGTTCCTTTATTCACAACTTCTTCACAATCTGTATCATCTTCTATCACAGTACTGGGAATTGAGTTAGAATCACAAAAAGTAACATGTATGGATTTCTCTATGGTCCTATGTTCTTTGAGATAAATCCTATAGGCCTTGCTAGTGGTGGAGTATCCAACAAACATCCCTTTATAGGATTTTGGATCAAATTTGCCAAGGTTTTCTTTATTGTTAAGTACAAAGCATTTGCATCCAAAAACATGAAAATACTTAAGATTTGGAGGGGTTCCTTTCCATAGCTCATAGGGGGTTTTCTTCAACCCTTTTCTAATAATTGTCCTATTTAAAATATAACAAGCTGTATTTACAGCTTCTGCCCATAAAAATTTTGGAATATCATTCTCACAAAGCATGGCCCTAGTCATTTCTTGAAGGCTTCTATTCCTTCTCTCAACCACCCCATTTTGTTGAGGTGTTCTAGGGCATGAAAAGTTATGAGCAATTCCAAAGTCATCACAGAATTTTTCAAAGTCTTGGTTTTCAAATTCTCTTCTGTGATCACTTCTCAAATGGGAAATTTTTAAATCTTTTTCATTTTGAATTTTCTTGCAAAGGGTTGAGAAAGCATGAAAAGCATCATTTTTATGAGCAAGAAAAAGTACCCAACCAAATCTAGAGTAATCATCTACCACAACAAGACCATAGTGTTTACCTTCTAAACTTTGGGTTCTTGTTGGACCAAAAAGATCAATGTGTAACATCTCTAATGGCCTTTTGGTTGAGATTCCATCTTTTGGTTTAAAAGAGGATTTTACTTGTTTGCCCAATTGGCAAGCATCACAAGTAAGATCCTTATCAAATTTGATATTTGAAATTCCTCTAACCAGATTTTTCTTAACTAGCTTAGAAATTTGGTACATGCTTGCATGACCCAACTTTCTATGCCATAGCCATTTTTCAGATTCAAGAGAAGTAAAACATGTTACATTTTGTTCTTTCAAGTCCTCAAGAGTCAATCCATATACATTATTGCACCTTTTAGCTTCAAATAAAATATCCCCAGATTTTTCACACACAACTAAACACACAAATTTTCTAAATATAACTTCAAAACCTAGATCACACAATTGGCTTACACTTAGTAAATTATGTTTCAAACCATTTACAAGAAGAACATCATTTATACAAGATGAAAAGCTTTTACCAACTTTCCCAACAGCCACTGTCTTTCCTTTAGCGTCATCACCAAAAGTGACAAATCCTCCATCATATTTATCAAGTTTTATGAAGAAGGTTGTCTTTCCGGTCATATGCCTAGAATATCCGCTGTCCATATACCACATATTTTCCTTCCATTTGGATGCTAGGCATACCTACAAAACAAGCTCAACTGACCTTAGGTATCCAAATTTTCTTGGATCCTTTTACGTTAAACCATCTCTTATGTCCTAAGCCATTATAATCAAAAACAACTTTGTAAACTTTATCACCTATCATCCTTTCACCAAAAAAGCATTGAATGAGAAAGTGTCCATTTCTGTTACATAGTCTACAAAACCTTGGAGTTGCTGTTTTGTTAAAGCCTTTTGGGTTTTGAAATCTTGTATCATTTGAAGATGAGGCAATGTTTTCAAAATGAGGTTTCTCAATAGATTTATAGAACCCTAAGCCAGCTTTATCATAAAGAGGTTTTTGACTAGCCAAGATTTGATTCAGATTTTCAGAACTTTGAATGAACTTGGCTAAGTCTTCTTTAAGTCTTTTGACCTCTTTAAGCAACTCTTCATTTTCTTTAAAACAATTTACATATGCAACAACTGAATGATCACTTTCACAGCTTCTAAGTTGGGCTTTTAACTGCTTATTTTCTTCAACAAGATCACAAGTAGTTTCGGCCTCCCTTAGTTTTTCTTTGAGAAATCCATTTTCTGCTTTAAGAATGATGATTTGTTGTTCAAGTTCTTGATTATCCAGCAAAAAGCATCTTATTTTTTCAGAAAGATGATCTATCATAAGATGAAGAGATTCAGTGTTAGGGTTAGGAATGATTACCTGTTCAACATGGTCAGCCATAAGACATGGTTGAGACAAGGTTTCGGATTCCTCATCATCTTCTGAATCATTTTCCAGATCTTCCCATGATGCCATCAGACCCTTTTTCTTTCCTTTCTTTGGCCTTTCTTCCTTCTTCAACTTAGGGCAGTCGGACTTGAAGTGCCCCATTTCCTTACAGTTGTAGCAAGTCACCTTGCTGAGATCTTTCTTCTGTTTTCTTGAGCTGCCTCCTTTGCCTCTCTCCTTGAACTTCACCATTTTCCTGAATTTTTTGGCAAACAACACAAATTCATTTTCAGAATCACTGGATTCATCATCCAGGGGGTTAGTCACAGATGTAAAAGCAATTCCTTTTTTTAATCCTTTTTCAAATAAGTGTTTTCAAAAGCAAGTAAATTTCCTCTCAAATCATCATATGTCATGGAGTCAAGACCACTACTCTCAGAAATAATTAATGCTTTTGTTTCCCACTCTTTTGTGAGACATCTCAACACTCTTCTCACTAGCACATATTCAGGATACTTGATTCCCATAGCATCCAAGCCGACAATGATGGTGTTGAAGCGTTCAAACAACTCATCAATGGATTCTCCTTCCTTCATTGCAAACTCATACTCTCTGTTTAACATATCTATCCTGGTCTTTTTTACAATGGTGGTTCCTTCATGAGTAACTAGGAGTTTGTCCCAGATTTTCTTTGCTGTTGTGCATCGTGATACCCGTCGGTACTCCTCGAAGCTGATAGCACAGTTGAGCAAGTTGATATCCTTGGCGTTGAGCTCCACCTTCTTTCTATCTTCTTCGGTCCAGCTTGCTTCTGGTTTAAGAGTGACAATTCCTTCAGCACTTGTGATTGTTGGATATTGGGGACCTTCCAGGATAATCTTCCAAAGTCTGTAATCCACTGCTTACACAAAGATCTTCATTCTCTCCTTCCAATAGGTGTAGTTTTTCCCATTGAAAAGAGGAGGTCTGTTGCTTGATTGTCCTTCAGTAAGGTTGTAGGACACCAGATTTGAGCCACTATTTTCTGCCATCTGGATCTTTTCTCCAAGCTGCAAAGCTTGATCTTTTTGAGACCAAGCTCTGATACCAATTGATGGTTTTCAGTGGCTAAGAGAAGGGAGGGTTGAATCTTAGCCCCTTTTTGAATCAATAATACTTGCTGGTCTTTGAAACAGCTCCTGGAGACTTTTTGTCTTTTTGTCTCGTACCTAGCCACGAGACTTTTTCTTTTGTCTCGTACCCAGCCACGAGACTTTTCTTTTTGTCTCGTCGATCAACACGAGATATTTTTAGTTTTATCTCCTGGGCAGTAGAAATGGAGTAGAAAAGAAAGAGAATTACACCAAGATATATCCTGGTTCAGCTGCTAAGTGCAAGACAGCCTACATCCAGTCTCCATCACAAAGATGATGGAATTTCACTATAATCATTCTTGATTACAAATACCAATTCTCCCTAGGAACTACCTTTCCTATCTGGGATAAGTCCAGAAACTAAATCCAATCCTGAACTTGACTTGGTCACTGCCAAGCTTTCAACTGCTAAGTGCTAACCCAACTTGCAAGGGGATTCCCACAGAATCATGAAACACAACATAGATGTACAAAGGACCTCTAAGGACATCTATGGCTTTTTCTTTTAATTTTGCACTCTCTGCCTTTTTCCGCTCTATGGCTTTTTCATTACAAACCTCACTGTTTGCCTTTTTCCATGAGACTCAAGACATGACAAAATTAAACAGAAAAATAAAAAATGAAAACATTGAAGGAGAAGAACTTCTGTAAGCTTGGAAAGCTATAGGAACTCTATGCTCACTCTTTTCTTTGAATCAAACCCTGACTGTTCACCCTTACTTATAGGGAGAATCCTCCAAGGTTGAAACCAAACAAACCAAGCCAATCTTCTTCTTCTTCTTCAACCAGAACCGGTTCGGCCAGAGATAGAGAAGAGATAACTCATGCAAAACCCAACATGCAATTACCTCTAGTTCTTCCTTGGTCACCAATCTTCATCAATCCGAGCCCTCCATCCTTGCCTTGCTCTCTAAGATGAACTCCTGGCCCTTGATGCTTCATGATGATGATAGCTTCATCTGCTCCAATCTCTGCCTCTTCCATCACGTAGCCACTGTAGCTACCTCCTGTGGTGGTTGAGCAGAATCAGAGTCAAGCCATCCCTCCAAGGATCTTCTTCTTCTGACCGAGATCTTCTCTTCCATTTTTGGTATGGAGAAGCCAAGATCTCTTCACTAAATCTTACCACAAGTGATGAGAATCTTAGCCACAGCATACTTTTAGTTTGCTTTTTCTTGCCATCATGGTGATGGTCTTGTTACTAGCTTTTTCTTCTTCTTCTTGTTGGTAGCTTCTGATGGCTTCCATAATTTCTGTGAAATGACCGAAAGCTTGAAAAAGAGTAGAGAGAGAAGAGAGAAAATATTCAATGGATTTGAGCAATAATTAATGTAACAAAGAGAGAGAACAAAAGTAAACTCAAGTTTCCCACTTCCCTTTGCTGAGTAGCGTGTAGAGTCATTAAAGCTGTCAAATCAATTTCTCTCTCTCATTTATGTTTCCAATGCTAGCAAATTAAATTTTGAAATCCATCCCAAAGTAAGAAATGGGATCCGTTGGAAGCATTGAAATTTTGCTTTCTTTGCTTAAAAGTTTCGGACCAAGCATGCTTGCCTTCAAGCAATTTTAATTTTGGGCTTGTAACAACAAAATTCAATCTAGCCCAATTAATCACAAATTGCTTCAGCCACTTAATATAACACACTTTGAACCAAGCTAAATGCTTAAAAGCACATTGGGCTTGCAGTAATAGATCAAACTGACCCAATAAAATAATTCAGCCATCATAATCATATTTAACATCAAGGCTGAAGGAAGATGCATATATGGGCTTGTAACATTTTTTTTTCGGCCCAATAGCAGAATCTGCACCAACAAAATTATTAATTAAATAAGTGTGAATTAAAATCAAATTAATGATTTTGTAAATAATTATATTAATAATGTTTAGTAATCATAAAGATTAATTTAAAGTTTTCCAAACTCATCATTTAAAGGTGGAACTACGGGCCCTACCAATATCCTGAAACGGAACGAACTCTACCGATTCCAAATTTTTAACTTGCTCCACATTATTAGAACTAGATGAGCTTCCACCAATATCTTGAAGATTCACACAAAGTTCCAACGAATAGGTGCTTCTAATGCTACGATGATAAGAAAACATCATCGAAGCATGCTAGTAAGATTTAATCCGCATTTTCTGATACGCAAACGAGTTGGCTACTGCAACTGGCATCCTATAAGTCAAGTAGTCAACTTCGTGATTTTCTTTTTCCTAAACATATCGGTATTCATGAGAATCAAATTCTTCAGCTCTTGCAACGATGTTTGTGGCGGAATCATTATCCAAAGTGGATCATCACAAACGAATGTAATACCTTCTGCCGTATGATAAACGTTCCCATTCGGATATATGATCACATAAATATTTTTGGAAGCCATACACACAGCAAAATTAGCAACCACGGTATTTAAAAGAGAAAGAAAGTAAAGAGGTGGAAGAGAGATTTTGGAGTTGGAAGAGATTGCAGGAGAATAGTTCTTCCGTTAATGGTAACACACTGATAGGCACAAGCGTTTATATAGGAAAATTAGGAACCAATTTCACATGCAGTACACCTTAAGTGTACCATTTCGTTTGTAGTACAGATGATATGGACTCTATTTTGTGGATGTCCCACCAGATATACCCATTTCGTGGGCACCAGTCACAAAATGGCCTCCCTATACCCATTTCATTGGCGCCAAGAGCATGAGAAGTGGTTCTGCAACTATCAAATCCAATTCACGGGTACCTTCCTTAAAATGAAGGGTTAACCTATTTCACCGATGCTTCCTCTAAAGTGGCCTTATATATTTTTGTCAAGCTTTTTATGCATCCGTATTATGAGAAATAATGTATTTCTTTTATTTATTTATATAAAAAAAAATCCCATATATACTTTATATCTGCGAAAATTCAAAATAACTAACGAGAAAGGTGGTCAGAACAAAATTGTCTTTTCTTAATAAACGAAAACAAAGCTAAAGCCATTAAAAAACTTGTTAGCTTGAAATATGAAAACAAAATCCATTGATTACATTTTAAAAATGAAAAACTAATTAAGTGGTGGATCGGGGGACTAAATACTGGTTGATAAACTTACATATAAATCTATAAATAATGTTATACATTAAAATTTTAATAAAAATTAATTATGACTTATATTATTTTAAATTTGACTTGATTCATTAAAATTTATAATATATCTTGATTCGTCCGTTATAACTTAAACTAGTACTAAAAAATGGTCTTATAGCGTAATTTATTTTTCATAACATCGGTTACGAAATAAAACGTTATATGCCATTTAAACCGAATTATGATATAATAACCACATATCTAAACACAGAGTCAAAATCAGACGAATGTCACGGCACAAATTTATGAGAAATGTAGGAAGAAAAATAGTATAATAATTGTTAGTTTGATACCCCCATGTGATGAGATGAATATGCTTCGCTAAGCACAAGCTTAAAAAGGAAAAAAACAATGGCATATGAATCTGGCGCCCACACCCACCTTAGATTTGCTTTAGGGAGGGGTTCAAAACAGCAAAGCAGAAAGAGACACACAAATAACAACATTTGCCTAGCTAGTTATATATCTTACTGTATTTTTTATTTTATATATATACTTTATTTTTAGGGTTGGCTGCATATGTTTGGCTGCACTTTGTTTCATTTAACAAATTAAAACATGCAAATGACTAACGGGGAGGGTTCATTCCCAACCTATCGGAGACAAATGCAATGTAATTCTGATTATTATTATTAGGTTTAATTTAGTCTGTTAATTAGTTCTTATACTTCCAATAATTTTTTGATTAAGTCTTTATAGTTTATAAATTTATAATTAATTTTTTTATTATATAAAAATTTATAATTAAATTTTTATTAGTTGTTATTTTTCAAAAAATAATTAGAATATTTATTTTTAAAATATTTTATATTTTATTTAAAATCAAATAAAAAAGAATATTTCAAAAGAATAATTATATTTTTTCAAAAATAGTTAACTAGAAAGAATGTAAATGAAAGTTTCAATCTAATATAATTTATTATAAATGTTTAAACTAGGAGGATTTAACTAAAATTTTGATAAGATTATAAAGATTTAATAGAATAATAAAATCTTATTATTATTATTGAAGAGTAGTTTAATCTTGGAGTGTTCAACATCCAATCCTACTCAGATTCAAGACATATTTTTATGGGGTTTGAGTTTGTCATGTTTATACGATATTATTTTGGATTAAGTTCGTGTTATGTTTTGGGTCATTCAGTCAAAGTTGTCTTTTATAATAAAAATATATATTTTTTAATAAAATTAGTAATGTTATACTATATTTTTATATTTCAAGTAATATTTTTATATTATACAGTATTATTTTTTACGCTAACATAATTTATTTTGGTATAAATATGATATAATATTTATTAAATTTAATTTTTAAAAGTAAAATTTTATTGTTTTAATATATAAAATTAAAAAATTATATATACTACTTTATATATGAGATCGACCGAGTGTAATCCAATTTATTTTTTATTACTTTGTGGTCGGATCAAAGTAAATCTAGTGATCTTTTAGGACCGAATCCAAATCTAATTAAACCCAATCCATGCACACTCTCTTAGTTTAGCCTCATAATAATAATCAAATTGTCATATTTTGGATTTAAATCTTAACAATAAAAAATACTTTATGGTATTTTAATATATAATAAAAAGGATATTTAAAAAAAATATTAAAAATCAACCTTTTTTATTCCTTATATATTAATATATATAGTAAATTATTTATTTATTTTATTTAAAGAATAATGTTAGGGGATCAGTAACTTTTGTGATTAGTAGCCATCAATAATAATTTAATAGTGTGAAATTAGTGTGAGATTTTATCTAATGACTCACATTTTTCTGCTAGTTACATACTGGCCAAAATTCAATAAAATTGCTGGTCATAAACTTTTTCTTATTTAAAATCATTATATGCATGTAATAACTTTATTCTTTTAAAAATCTGCAAACTGCTGAAATTGGTGGGGTGTGCCACCTTCTCAACTTTATACTAGATTTTTTGTTTTTCCTTTTTAAATTATAGATAGATAATCATTGATATGAATAAAGTTACAAACTTACAACTAATATCATTTGAGCTAAAATAATAGCAGGAATGGAATTCCTAAACAAAACTAGATACAATTAACAAAAAACACCATAATTCTGAGAAAAAAAATTAAGAATTTCTAGAAAAGAAAATAATACTAACGAAAAATGTTAAAGTTTCCAATGACTCCAAATAAGTCTAAAGCTGCCTAAAGTATTCCAATAATAGAAAATATTTTATTTACAAAGAAAAAGGATAAACAACGTAACCAACCTTTATAGTTTATAACTTTATACTAAAAAATGTAACTAAATTATGAATTTATTCTGATAAATTTGACTTAGTAATAAGTTAAATGATACATGAATTAGAATTAATTTCTGCTGGGCTGTAGACCTGTAGTAACATGTACAAGTTAATTACACAGTAGTTTCTAATATTTTCTCTTCTCAATAAATATATCGTTATATTTTAAAAAAATATTATTTGTATATTAAAATAAATTAAACCATTAATATATTTATATATAACTATATATAGTTTAATTTATTTTTAACATATATTTTATACTAATAATTAATTTTAATAACTGATTTTTAGTATATACGTAACATAATTATTTAATATTTAATTACCTTTAATTTCTACTCAATCTGCAAAATTAATAAAAAAAATAAAACTTAAACTGTAATTTTTGTTGTATTTATATATTTTTATAACAAAATACATAAAATATATTAATTCAATATCTTTAAAGCTTTAGGGATCTCCGATCAACCAGTGGATTTGATGAATTGGTTCTTATATAATAGCAAACAGCGCCCTTTTAGATTCTTTTCTGGTCTCTGGTGGATTTGGTGTTCGAGAAATAACGAGATCTTTCATCCTCACGAGCATTGGACCACAGACAAGGTGATTGGTATGGCTTTGTCCTTAGAAAAGGAGCTCCGAAATATTTTTGAGTTGCAACGACTATCTATCCCCTCAACCATTAGTGGCTCTTGGATTCCCCCTCAGTGGGTACCTTTAAGATTAATTGTGATGCTAGCTATCCTGGCAGTGGTGCTCGAGTTAGTTTTGCTTGTGTTAGCAGAGATTGGAAGGGAAGGTGGCAACGAGGCTGTCTGGGAACAATTGAGAATCGTAGCATTTTGCAAGAAGAGTTGTTTGCTATTTGGAGAGGCTTTCTTTTAGCATGGGACTCGGGACAAAGAGACATTATATGTGAGACAGACTGTGTGGAGGCATTTACTATTGTCAATAATTTACAAGATTGCTCTGGGTTTATTAATCATTTGGTGTTAAAAATCCGAGATATCATGTCTTGGAAATGGCGTGCTGATTTTCGGTTGATCTTGAGAGATGCAAATACAGTAGCAGACATCATGGCAAAGACTGCAATGAGGACTATTTCTCCCCAAGTGGAGCTTCCATTGCTTTGGAAGGAGTTTGAGAGTAGTATTCAGCGGGACTGCCTTTCTTAAGCAGTTTCTTATTTTTTTTTTTTTTCTTAGTTTTTGTTTATTTTCTTTTAAGTCACCAAAAAAAAATATAATAATTTTATTTATATCTTATTCATTAAATATAATTTTTTATTAAAAAAATATAGGTAGACAATAAAAATATTAAATAATATGAACAATAGATATATCGAATATTCAATTTATTAAATATATAGATTATTTATTCTAATATTAAGATTTAGGTAAATAATTTAGAATTAGTCTATTTTACTTAAATTGAACTAATTTTAAGACCCATTATTTATATTGTTCAAGAAAATAATTGGTTAATTAAAATAACCTTTATATTCTTATTCGAGTTTCTTAAACAATCGCAGGCTAATGGCTGAAACGACGACGGTCAGTTTTACGCGGTCCCCACTTCTAGAAATTAAAGTTAATACGTTTAATTATATTGGTGGTCAACATGGAAGCAGCACTAAAAAGAAAATTTCAAAGTCAATAATCCCAACAGTCCTTTGAAGCCAGCAACAGCTGCCACACAAAATTGAGTTGGTTTAGACGGCGAAGACGATGGAGCATTGGAGCATTCTTATTGCTTTCTTCCACAATTAAAGCCAGTCCTTATCAATTTCACTAGTTAAGGTCAATCTTAATTAAGGCTTTAACCCTCATTTTTCATTTTAATTTGTATAGAATTCTGTTTGAGGTGCATTTCAGAATTCGTTGGGACCAATTTCTCTTTGGTAAGAGGATTATTCAAGGGTTTTCAGATAACATTTTTAATTTAAAAAATAAAAGTAAATTCGCACCCTTATATAATTTTATTTTTAAAAAATGAAAAATAAATAAAAAAGACAATTCATTATTTTTTAAAAACAAAATTCAAATTCACCTCATCGAATTGTTAATTTTAAAAATGGCTCTAGCTATTTCTATTTGTCTTCTCATATTTTTTAAAATCACCAATAATTTCTATTCATGTGGATTTCACTTCTCAACAAATTATATTAAAATTTTTTAACCACTATTATTTGATTCACTTATTCTTTTATTTTAAATTTTAAAAAACTTAACTATTTAGCACCAATATTTTACTTTTTCTTATTTGAATTTTCATGTGAATGAAAATATTATGTTGAGAGTGTTTAGTTTAATTTCTATATACTCTAATATTGATGATAATTTTGAGGATAATATTAGAGAAACAAATTAAATAACTCATATTTAATCAATATGAGAAATGCTAGATGAATATATGTTTTAATTTGTATAGAATTTCAACAAAGTCACTGAAAAAATATTATTTTTTAATAATAAAAACACAAGAGATCAAAATAGAAAGTTTTTATATTGAACACATAAATTAAAAAAATAAAAAATTTTGAAGAAAAATATAGAAAGTTTTGGATAAAACACATATATTTTATATAAATAACACAACATGAAAAATAAGAGAAGAAAAACAAAAACGTGATTATAGAAAAAATATGATAAAAAATCTCATAATAAAAGAAAAGATGAAAAAAAAAAAAAGAAAAGGAAAATAAACAAGAAAGAAAAAGAACAAGAATTTGGATTATATTAGAGAAAGAAAAATGAAAAAAAAAGCTATTTTTTTGGGTGTGTGACTAATTATCTCAATTTTACATAATCAATATAAAATGCATGTTGAGATTTAGTCACTAAGGTATGATTTCTTTTACTACAAGAAAATCGAAATTTAATTAGTAACAATTTTTTAAAAATTGTGACAGTTTTAAATGATTGCTAAATAGATCCTTGATGATTGGCAAACTATTATCTTTTTTTAAGGTCTTGATGACAAACGGATCCAGTCGTTTTCAGTATTAAAAATTTATGGAATATATTAAAAATTTTATTTGGTAGCTCTTAAAGAAAAAAAAAATCAACTGCATTATATATTAAACCAAAGGTTTTTTGGTTTTTGTTTTCGTTTCAAATCTTGAATTACCAATAGTTTCATTCACAGGCTGGATTAGCTGCTTAGCTTAATTAGACACGGTTGCAGCCTGTACATACCCTTTCTTTAAAGTAGTTTGAACCATCAACGACCAGTTAATACTTAAGAATATATGTCAATTTGTTTTTTAATTGTTTAATTTGTGTCGTTGGCATTTTGTTATAAAATATTTTAATTTAAATATGTAAGTGCAAATACACAGTGTCCATTTGTCATTACACTCCACAATCAGTATTCATGACTCTTGAGGTGTATGTTGTCTATGTATCTAAGAATTAAATAAATAATGTGAGCTTAGGAACTGAAAAAAAAGGTGCCTTTAAGAATTTATCTGAACTTAGGAATAAAAAAGGTGCCAAAAGGCACTTGGTAAAAGTTCACTTGCGAGTTGCGATAATAATGATATCCTTTTGAAAAGTTTTTAAATATATCTAAAATATCAGTAATTTTAACAGTTATTTTTAATTAATATATATTATATATATTTTATAATTTAAATGAACGCTTAAAATGATAGAAATACTGATGCACTAAAAATACATGAATTTTTCTTATCCTTTTAATACCAATTATATACATATATATCGATCAAAATTTGTGAAAAACCTAAATCCTAAAAAAAGATTATTAAATATTACGGAAGAGTATTTTGATTTAATTTTGACATAGCATATATACTTATATAGAGAAATGAGAAATCATTTATTTTATAACTATCTTACTTTAAATATCATATAGGAAAACAGATAATATTAATATTATATATATATAATATAAAAAAATATTTTCTGTTTTTTTCTAAAAAAAAATATTTTAGCATGAGATTATTGTTTTTTAATTCTAAAATGATAAACACAAATAAGAGAAATGATTTTTATATTCAGGGAATTATTAACAACCTGCCAATAGTAATTTATTAGGGCAATTTACATAAATAAATTGTTTGTCCCTCAAATTTACGCAATTGTATTGTTTCAAAAATGAAGATGCAAATACATTGTTTCATATATCTATAGAAACCGCTACTACCAGTAGCGGTTTATCAAAACACGTAATCCGCTATAGCCAGCAGCGGTTTACACGCGAATGGGGGAACACAGAAACCGCTAGAGGCTGTCGCAGTTTCTGTTTGTTGATGCTTGGCCATAAACCGCTACTGACAGTAGCGGTTTATGTGTATTGGGACATGTGCATAAACCGCTAGAGGCAGCAGCGGTTTACGTTGATTATAAAAAATGTTTGTTTATGCTAAATTAAGTTACAAAAAGATTGAGAGAAAGAAAACAGAGTATATATTTTTTTGCAATCATATGATTTATATGGATAAAAAATGAAGTAATTTTTAAAGAAAAAGTGTATGCTTTAGTGAATTTTTTACTAAAAATAAATTATTTTATCATTCATGAGTTTTAGAAGGGATGAAGATAAAAAAAAAAAATTTAGTCTTAGTTTATATATTTTAGTACTCTGTGAGTACTCACTATTTGATTTGCTATTTAATCTCATTTCAATAATAAATACAAATAAAAAATTATTACATGCATATTTATATTTTTTATTTTATTCATCAAAATTATGATGCTATCACTATTATTTATCCAATTAATCAACTGTAAAATACAAATAATTTTTATTTTTTGGTATAAGACAACAAAGTTGCACAAATAAAAAAAATTATTTAGCTATAACCTCAAATGCAAATCAGCAGCAAAGAACACAATCTATTTTCCAAACTCTCCAACCTCCTTTGTATGGTTGATATAAATAAAAGAGAATGAAGTGGTTTTTAAAGAGAAAAATATATGATTTAGTAAATTTTTGGCTAAAAATAAATTATTTTATTATTTATAAATTTTAAAAGAGGCGAGAATAAAAATAATTAGTCTTGGTTTATATAATTCAATACTTTGAAGACTGTATTTTTTTATTTGTAATTTGGTCTCCCTTCTAATAATAAATACAAATAAAAAATTTATTACATGCATATTTATATTTTTTAAATTATATTTTTTATTTATAATATTATTTAAATAGTATATACCATTAATTAAATTTTTTATTTATAATATTATTTAAATAGTATATACCATTAATTGTGAAATGATAATTATTTGTATTTAAATAGTATATACCATTATTTGTATTTTACAGTTGATTAATTGGATAAATAATAGTGATAGCATCATAATTTTGATGAATAAAATAAAAAATATAAATATGCATGTAATAATATTTTATTTGTATTTATTATTAAAATGAGATTAAATAGCAAATCAAAGAGTGAGTACTCACAGAGTACTAAAATATATAAACTAAGACTAAATTTTTTTTTTATCTTCATCCCTTCTAAAATTCATGAATGATAAAATAATTTATTTTTAGTAAAAAATTCACTAAAAGCATACACTTTTTCTTTAAAAATTACTTCATTTTTTATCCATATAAATCATATGATTGCAAAAAATATATACTCCATTTTCTTTCTCTCAATCTTTTTGTAACTTAATTTAGCATAAACAAATATTTTTTTCTAATCAACGGAAACCGCTCTAGCGGTTTACGCACATGTCCCAATACACATAAACCGCTACTGCCAGTAGCGGTTTATAGCCAAACATCAACAAACAGAAACCGCGACAGCCTCTAGCGGTTTCTGTGTTCTCCCATTCGCATATAAATCGCTGCTGGTTATAGCGGATTACGTGTTTTGATAAACCGCTACCGGCAGTAGCGATTTCTATAGATATATGAAACAATGTATTTGCGTCTTCATTTTTAAAACAATGCAATTGCGTAAATTTGAGGGAGAAACAATTTATTTATGTAAATTGCCCAATTTATTATGATTATGAATATCATTTTATTTAGTATTTAGTCTTCTATTCTCATAAAAAATCACAAGGAAAAATAAAACTATAAAGAATATATATTAATTTAATATAATGTTGGGTGTAAATGTTGTCAAGATTTATTTTATAAGATTTAGCTAATATGTACTTAAAAAAGCTTTTAAATTTTTTATTTTAATTAATAAATATATTAAAAGTTTGAATTGTATATTTTTATACAAATTTTCCTAATTCATAATAAGTAATATATATGTATTGTTAGAAGAAATATTAGCTAAACTCCTATTTTATACGGTAAATTTGACTAAATTCAAACAATGTTTTTTTCGCAAATTGGCATAGATCACATTTTATATAATATTCATGAATAATGACGTCCACGTTTTGTTTCGTAGTTAGCTATTGCATATTGGTGGTATCCAGCTGGGGTCTTTAACTCTTAACTTAGAGTAACAGCTACTGTTTTTAATTTTAAATGTCTTTTTTATTTAAATGACTTCAATTTTTGTTGGCAAAAATACATAAAAAGTTAAAAACCGGTTACCTACGATTGACTCACTCACAATTATCCAATTGTACATACTACATACTTAATTAGGGAATTACCTGTCATGTATATTATTATGAAAAAATCTAGATCGCTAGTATTTTTATTAAAATTTAGTTAGTATTTAATCAGTAAAAAAATAAGTAATTTTATATTATTAAATATAATTTTATACTATTAAAAATATTAATAATAATTAATTAATGACTATAAATCATAAAATCTACTGATCTTTAACATTTTTTTATTATTATTATGAAATGTGTGTATAGTATATATACAACTAGCTTTCACATTCAAAATGATTTCTTTCACACGCCACATGCTTCTGGATAAAACTAACTACAAAGGATTAACAGTTTTTTTTGTTGTTTTTTAAATTTTTATTTTGATTTGAAGGAAAGACTAGTTTTCTTTAGGATAATTAATCTTAGATAATAACAAACAATTTCTTTTTACTATTATATCTAAAAAAATTACCAATTTGAATGAAATGATATGCATTAATTTAATATAAATATATAGTACAGTTTAGATCTTTAGTTATAAAAATTTTGATATTATATTTTTAATTACTTATTTTTAAAATTTTAAATTGTTAGGTATAAATAGATAAATGATTATGTATAATATCTTGTCTAACTTTATTTGACTTTTATATACTTGTTTAGTAACTATGAAGTTCAAAAAATAAACTATTTATATCCATAAACTTCATAAATATAAACAAAAGTATTGTCAAAGAAGAAAATTGATGTTGTACCATCAATAAGAAGGGTTCCATACAACAAAAATATCCAAACACTAAATTTTTGTTGATTTTTTAATAAAATTTATAAATTACTCTCACCTTTTATTTTCTACCTCAACTCCACTCTTCCTCCTCTGATTCTCAATCTCCACATTCACCCCATCAAACACCCATTCCGACAAGACGCTATCTTTCTTCAACCCCATCTCCAACGAAGTTCCTGCCGCCATCGGAGACGCATTTGAATCCAAAACCCTCCCGCCGCAAAATTCTCCAACAACCTCCAAATCAAATCCAGCAGTAGTCTCAGTCACCATACTCTCCACCACCGAACCACAATCACACTCTTCATTACCATCGCCGCCACCACCACAACTACCACTATTAATTTCCTCCTTCACCACCACAATCCCAACCTTCTCCTTCACCCTACCAAGCCCAAAATTTCCAATTTTAACCCTAAACTCATAATCCAACAAAATATTACTCGATTTGATGTCACTGTAAATCACCGAAGGGTCACAACAATGGTGCAAGTTGTAACAGCCCAGACCACCTGCTAGTACGATATTGTCCGTTTTGGCACACAAGGCCTCACGATTATGCCTTTGACGATAGGGATGATAGCCTAAGCCCCCACACTCACTCGTCAAAACGCGTCATGCTAGGAGAGGTATCCACACCCTTATAAGGCATGCTTTGTTCCCCTCCCCAACTGATGTGGGACCTTACAATCCACCCCCTGAGGGAGCCCAGCGCCCTCGCTGGCACATCGATCCGGACTCTGGCTCTGATACCATCTGTAACAGCCCAGACCACCCGCTAGCACGATATTGTCCGCTTTGGCACACAAGGCCTCACGGTTTTGCCTTTGACGATAGGGATGATAGCCTAAGCCCCCCACACTCACTCGTCAAAACGCGTCATGCTAGGGAGAGGTATCCACACCCTTATAAGGCATGCTTCGTTCCCCTCCCCAACCGATGTGAGACCTTACACAAGTACTCCAACCCTTTGGCCATTGAAATGACGACGTCGAAGTGCATTTTTCAGTTCATAAGCTCAGGACACTTGCGATTCAAAAGAGCGTCTTGGAGGCTTTGAAGAGAGAGAGAGAGAGAGAGAGAGAGAGAGAGAGAGAGAGAGAGAGAGAGAGAGAGAGAGAGAGAGAGAGAGAGAGAGAGAGAGAGAGAGAGAGAGAGAGAGAGAGAGAGAGAGTTGTGGAACTCGCGTTTTTCTTGGAAGGAGCCCGACAAGTTCATGAGCTTGAGTGCCACGGTTTCGCCGGAAGTGAGGGTAGCTTTGTGGACAATGTAACACCCTACCACACAAAACTTTATGCTTAAGTTTGTAAATCAGAGATGGTGAGGTATTACGACTTCTAAAAATAAAATGCGTACATAGACATATATGAAAAGAAATTTAACTAGGAGTCTTGAAGAAAAGTTAAGCAAAAGAGAACTCGAAAGTTGCATCACACTTGAAATGGTTAAGCGTAGAAGGGATAGATAACAACGCACGGAAAAGATAATATACATACTAACATAGAGGTCCAAAGATACAGATAGCAAGCTCCAGACTCGACCTGTGAAGCAAAGGCCGACCAGAGTATATACACCAAAAGATAAAATATAAATCCTATTTCTCCAAGTCAACCTCTACGAGGGACAAAATACAAATATATACAAAGTGGAGAACATATATACATATATATAAACTAGATACATAATAAAAGTCCCCAAAATTCGTAGATCTTCTCCTGTATTTGAAAAATAACAAAATATATATGAAATGAGAATCGGGGGTTCTCAGTATGGTAAATGTGCTCATATTGATAATAAATAATGTCCTGGAAAGCAAGAGGCATTCCAAAACTCCAACAACCCATATTCATATTCTAAAATTTTCACTAAACCAGAAATATGGTGACTATGTCTAAGGATCTTAATCTAACTCTTCATTTTCATTCTTTGCAAACCTCCAATTCACCAAGTGATACAACCCTCAACGCCTCCTTCACCTGCCAGGGGGATCTCTCATAAGCAAACACAAGCAATATAGACAAGAAAAAACATAAATATGGAGACAGATACAACAATTAGGTCAAGTAGTAGTTAATTACAGTTAAGCAAATAGGCAAGCCAAAATAATTGCATACTCAAACAAAACATACAAGTGCATATGATGCATGTCTGTCCTATGCCCAATGAGTCTCATCTGTCGGTTATCCAGCCAAACCCGACATGCCTAGTAGCGAACTCTGAACAGTCCCTGTATGCGCACATCCGAAGAGTCTATGCATGTATATAATCAATAATTTATCATCTCATTGGGAAAATCTGAAAAGTTAAAGTACTCAGTCACATCTTGTGATGGAGGGTCAACAAAGTATTAAGTCTCAACTTGGAGCAAGTGATAGCAAGCCACTGCATCCACCCAGAGAAACTCGTGTCTCAGATAATTTTAAATGCATATGCCACATGGATCTTTCAGCCATAATTCATAAATATCATCATCACTCTTATTCATATCTCATACAATCACAAGTCATTATTATCATCATCATTTTTATTCATATCTCATATACTTTTACACACGCCTCAATAATTCAATTTTTCACTTCACCAATCTCCCTCAATGTCAACTTAACCCCCTCAATAGATTCGCTCTCTTTTCTAAGTATGACACTAGCTACCGGACCTCAAAAAGAGGTTACAAATATTTGGAAAGCTAGAAAAATGATTAAAAACTCAAAAATTACAATTTTCAGCAAAACAGAGGTCATGCGTATGCGAGCCACTACCACGTATGCAATAATTTGTAAAAAGACAGTGCCGCGTACGCATCCACTGCCCGCGTACGCGAGAATACTAGGCAGAGAAGGGGTTTTGCATATGCATGCTACATGTCGCGTACGCATGAGTGTAAAAGTGAAAATGTCGCTTATGCAGCCATCTTCCGCATACATGAGTGTGTGACAGAGCCTAAAACTCGCGTTGCGTGACACTATCGCGTACACAAACATATAAGTTTTGCCAAAAAGCTGTTAAGTTCAGAAAAATCAGTTTTTCACACCAATATTCCAACGCGCATAACTTTTTTGTTAAAAACTATTTTCAGTCTCTTCTTTGGATATTATAAACTTCACAGACCCAATTGTTATTCAAAATAAGTTTCACAATATTTGAAGTCTGGAAGCTAATTTATGTCCCGGCGAAATTAGTCAAAAATTCAGTTTTTACCAAAAGTTCAAATCCTCTAGTTTTTCCAAAATTTTTAATCCAAAACCAACCAAACCACAACCAAATTAATACCAATTACTCTTACACACTATCGCATACTCTTTATTCAATTCTCAATCATTCCAACACCTAAATATATCAATTTATTCAAACAATTTCTGCACATATTTCTACCAATTTCACCAATTATTATTAACATCACAGTTATACATATTTAATCTACTAAATCCAATAATTCAAAGTATTTAAGCCTATCTTATAACAACTGGCCTAAGTTTTCATATTACATTATATATTAACTATAGGAAACCAAAACCATACATTAGCCGATTTCCTCCCAAGCCCAAAGACCTCAAAAACCTTCCTCTTCACAAGCTTTCAAGCCAAACCCTACAAGTTTTCATCCTCCAGAGTTCCAATTCAAGTATTCCACTTCACCAATTTAACTTCAATTCACATGAATTCAATCTAATTCCAAATAATTTCATACATAACAATAATTTCAATACCTAAACTTCATAAAATTAGAGAATTCAAAGGGAATAAGAGTTTCTCACTTTATCCACGGATAATTAGGGTGAAACCCAACAATTTTTCACTGCTAAATCAAACATAAAGCATCAAAAACCTGAAAATTCTCAATACCTAAAAACCAAAATGGCAAAATTGAAGAGACGTAAGGGCTGGGTAAGAAATTTTGAGTTTCTTACACTTTATTTGGGCCCAAAATGGGCCATGTTCAACTGATTCTGTTCGTTGGCATAATTTCGGGTCAAAATCTTTAAAATTAGTGTTTTAATTCATATTTTAAATATTTTTACTTTTTTAAATTATAAATTTTAATTTTCTAATTTTTTTCATAATTAATTTATTAGTTATTATTTATTAATTTACAGGGTTTTACAGACGAAACCGAAGCCGCCGTGGCCGAGAATAGAGAAGATGGAGGTGGTTTGTGGAGTAACAAAGAATGGAAGTTTGGGTTATTGGTGTTGCAGCTGTGGTTAAGGAGAGGGAAATGGTGGTTGTGTTGGGGGAATGAGGGGTGAACGCGGCGGAAAAAAGTGGGTGGTGGAGGAGGTGGCGTTGATGAGCAACAAAGAAAGAAGAGAAGAGGAGTGATAAGAAGCAAAAGAGGAAGGTGGATATAGTGTGGGACATGATGCAAAAGAAAAATGGAGAAGAAGGTTTGGGAGTTAAGAGTAATGAGTAAATAATATAGAATAAACAAAACAGAATGCCATAATCCTATTTAGAGTTTTCACTAGTCATTCAATGAATTGTTGCATGGTTCTTTTAACTATAGGATAGAGAATTAGAGATTGTTAATGGTTGGCGTTGAAATGTTGAAAGGTTGTTAAGGTGGTTAAGGTGGTGGTGACAAAAGGATGTGAAAGTTTGAGATTTGGAGAAGAAGAGATAGTGAAGTTGAGGTTGAAAATAAATCGTGAGGATATTTTAGAAATTTTATTAAAAAGTCAACAAAAATTTTAGAGTTTAGATACTTTTATTGTACGAAACCCATATTTAATGAGTACAACGTTAGTTTCTTTCTTTGACGGATATTTTTGTCAATATTCATAAAATTTATAGGTAAAACTTATTGCTTTTTCTACAAAATTTTTCAAACATATTAAAAGAAGATATATTTTTTGTTGTTGTTTAAAAGAAGATATATATAATGCACGATTGAATTATTATATACACTTTCACAATAGAAAATTAATATGAAATTACTTATTTAAAAAGTTTAAGTGGATAATTAGAGGTATATGAATAATTATATTAAGGGTTAAGTACAATTTTGGTCCCTAAGGTAGGGGCTGAAAATTTTTTTTCATCCCCAACTTTTTTTTTTATAAAATCGTCCCTAAAGTTTAACTTAATTTTAAAATCGTCTTTTTTATCAAAATTTTAATTTTTATTATCAAATTATCCCTAACTAAAAAAATATAAAAAAAAAAGGATAAGGGAAAGGGAGAAGGGGGAAGGGAATCATGCTGGGGGAGGGGGTTTCTAGAGAAGAAGAAGGGGAAGGGAAGGTGGGGAAGGGAATCCGCCGCCGCTGATCTTCGCCGCCATCGCTGCTGCTGCTCTTCGTTCGGTCCTCGCCGTCGCCGCTGCTCCTCATCGTTCGGTCCTCGCCACCAGATCTCGCCACTCCTCTTCCTCGCTGTCGCATCATCTGCCCAGTCCGCGTCAACCTCAACAAGCGTCATCCACGTCGCCACTGCCCAGTCCCTCAACAAGCGTCGCATTATCGCCGAAGTCACCATCGACCGCACTCTTGCCCTCCTTGTTGCTGCCACCGCAATGACGGCGTCCTCCGCCAGGTCTTCTCCATCACCACCACCAGCCATTTCTAATTTTGCTTCTGTTTTTGGTTTTGTTAATCAAAATTCTTTGTTATTTTAATTTTGATTCTTCTGTTACTTCTGTTTCTGCTTCTATTTCTATTTTTAATTTTGCTTCAACTTTTATTTCCAATTCTACTTATGTTTCTGCTTCATTGTTGTTGCTGAAGATGAAAAAAAAGAAGAGATTGCTTCACTGTTTTAGCTTTTGATTCATTGTTCTTGTGCTTCTGATTTGGATTTGGAGTGATTGTTCTTGTGCCTCATTGTTTTTTCTTTTGATTCATTGTTGCTGATTTTATTATTGTTGTTGCTGGTGATTTTATTGTTGTTGCTGTTGATGGAGAAGAACGAAAAAGAAGAATAAAAATTGGGTATTTTGATGAAGAAGGAGAAGGGTATTTTGGTTCGAATAACGATTTTAAAAATAAGTTAAACCTTAAAAACGATTTTGTAAAAAAAAAGTTTGGGACGAAAAAAATTTTCAGTTACTACCTTAAAGACCAAAATCGTACTAAACCCTTATATTAATTATGCTTTTTCAAACTTTAACTTTTTGTTATGTCTTATGTTGATTTTTGTTATAATAAAAATTAAATTTTAGATTTTTTTATAAAAATTCTAATATTATATTATAAAATTATTTATCCAAAAAACTTAAATTGAGAAATGGAAATTAAATATCAAATATATAATGATTATATCAATAAAAGTAATTAACCATCAAAGGTGATATTTCTTATTTTTCTCAAATAATTTCATGATTTCAAGGCCTCAAATAATCCCGGGATTTATATATCAACGGACATATTATCTATTTTAACATGTTACTCCTCTCATTTATTCGTTCTCTTGCTGTTTTAACCCTGCTTTTGAAGGAAATGAACAAGGATTTTGAACATGTTCCACCTCGTAAAGCACATGCATGCTGCAGTGAACACAACAATCCATGAAATAATGAAACCACTTATAATTTTTTGATTTTTACAGAAACTTATATGGTCTTTTCTCCATGTTATTGTTTCTTAAAATATATTATTCTATGTAGTGTGTGTGTGTTAGTTTAGCTTTTTCATAGTAAAGTGTGTGTGCCTAACGGTTGAATTCCAGTTCGTCTTATACCTTAATTAATCTCTTTTCTTTATTAAGCGTGATTATATTAGTTTTAAAATTATGTTTAGTCCTCAATTCTCATCTACAGTCTAGAGGCCGGTTTGTCTGATTTACTTACGCGTATAAGAAGGAACATCAATTTGGTAAGTTCTAAAATAATCCATTTTTCTTGACAAAACTTGACTCTGTTAACATAAACCACAAAGTCAAGAATCCATCATTTTAATGTACACTTCCTCAATTAACGCTTAGACAATCAAATCAAATAATTTCCATACATATTATGATATTCATCATTTATTCATTTCTTTATTTGCAAGGTCAAATCATAGTTTTTTTAAAATTTATTTTTAATGCTTTAATTATATTACTTCATATAATAATCATCAAGTTTTTTCTAATTATTTTATTGTAATAATCAAACTTAGAAATACAAACATTCAGTGGTAATTGATTTTAGTATTTATGAAAATTTTAATTATTCAACAATAAAAATATTGAGTATATTTTTTATTATTCATCTCCATAATGAAATTTTATTACATTGAAAGAAAAATATTTACATTTGCAATCTTGTAGGAGACTTTTTCCTTAAAATAAAATTTTGATATGGAAACATATATGCATTTTATTTTATTTTGAATAATAAATTAAGACTGAAATCTTTGCCAGCCTGCCAAGACATAAAAAAATAAAGAAGAAAAAACAAAATATTAAAGAGAATTTTTGTTAACAAATATCTAAAAGAAGTAGTATTATTTAGGATGCAAAATAAAGTAAAATATCTTTAAGAAGTGATTAAAAATGCAAAGAGATAAACAAGAATAAATAGAAATTTAAATTTTTAAAATTTTAAATTTTATTTAAAAAATAAAATACAATTTTTTATTATTTATTTTATAAGTGAGACTAAAAAAAATATTTAAAAATAAAAAATTATATTTTATTTTTTTAAATAAAAATTTAAAATTTAAAAGATTTAAATTTAATTTAATAAGAAGAGTAGAGCAATAATTGGAGTAAATAAAGAAAGAAAAGAAAAACAAAAACACAGTAATGATGGTCCAGTAATATCCATATTCAATTATTCATAGCATAACACAACAAAATTGAAGGGGAAAAGGAAGAGCAAAAAAGTGTGAGAAAAGAGCAACGGTTGCAATGGACCAATGACCAAAGAGAGAGAAGAGAAAACGGGCAATGACAATTGGCTAAATTTCAAAATATCCAAATATCTATCCAAAACGAGTAATAAGGGTTTTTAATGATCTAAATGTAATCTAATTATGAATTCAGGATTAAGTATGTAAGAAGGGGGCCGCGTAATAGTCGTGTGGGTCCCACGCTAGTGGCTGCCTCACTTAATCCTACTATAATACTATTTAACATTTTAACTCCAAAACCCAAAAGCAAACAAAAAAACTGAAGAAAAAGTAAAATTAATTTTATTTTAAAATTTGAAGAACATAGATATGGTTTCACATTCACATTTTACATTCTGAGAGAAGAGAGAGAAAGAGTGGAAGGAAAGAAGTACAGAGCGACATGTTCTGTTCTCTTCAGCTTCAAAGCTTACCCAACCAAACTCTCAAGAAACACATTCACACATCAAATATCCGTTTTCTCTGAGACTCCAGACTCTCTCTCTCTCTCTCTCTCTCTCCCTCTCAAACACCATCTTCTTCAATTAGGATTCTCTGTTCAATCTTCATTTCCGAGTTTCAGTTTTTCCTTTCTTTTGGATCTGTTATTATATTTTGTTAAGAGATTTTTTTCCGTTTTAATTGATGTCAACCGCACCCGCCCCTTCTTCGCCGCCGGCGGGTAACTCCACCGCACCGCCGCCCTCCACTCCTGCCACGCCCTCTGCTCCAGCGCCAGCTACTCCCTCATCTCCGCCGCCGGCTACTCCCTCCTCCCCGCCACCTGCCACTCCATCCTCCCCGCCGCCGGCAACACCTTCGTCGCCACCTCCGGCAACACCCTCAGCTCCACCTCCGGCCACTCCATCTGCCTCCCCGCCTCCGGCAACTCCTTCAACGCCGTCTACCTCTCCTCCGAAATCATCTCCCGCCACTCCATCGACCTCTCCGCCGTCGCCGCCGGCTCCATCCTCTGGCGGGAACACCACTCCCAGTCCGCCGTCTCGTAGCTCTCCTTCTCCCCCATCTTCCGGCGGCAAAACAACACCTTCGTCCAAGTCACCGTCGTCGTCGTCGTCCCCATCTCCACCGTCGTCGTCTTCTTCTTCAGGCATTTCCACGGGAGTTGTGGTCGGAATCGCCGTTGGTGCTGTGGCAGTTCTTGTGGTACTGAGCGTTCTTTGCATATGCTGTAGGAAGAAGAAGAGAAGACGCGACGAGGAGCAATATTACGGTTACCCACCACCCCAGCCGCCACCACGTGGACCCAAAGGTGAGAGCTTTAGCTCACAAACAACACGTTTTTGCTCATTTCTCTTGATGGATCTATGTTCATTCTAAACGATTGAAGTTTCACTTTTTGTGTTTGATGAATTTTCAGAACTGGTGTCAACATCTTGTGTGAATTCTATTGTTTAGTGTGTTTAGGGTTTTGACATTTTGACTCTAATGATTATGATGAATCCTTTGATGCTGATTTCCTCACAATTTTGCCAGATGACTATGGTGGTCCCCCACGCCAGTGGCAGCACAATGCTCCACCTCCTTCAGATCACGTGGTCTCAGTCCAGCCACCTAAGCCATCGCCTCCGCCTCCGCCTGCGTACCAAGCTCCACCACCACCTCCACCTTTCATGAGCAGCAGTGGCGGTTCTGGATCAAACTATTCAGGTGGTGAGCCACTTCCACCTCCTTCTCCAGGCATAGCATTAGGCTTCTCAAAGAGCACTTTCACATATGAGGAGCTGGCGCGAGCAACCGATGGCTTCTCGGACGCCAACCTCCTCGGATCAGGTGGATTCGGGTATGTGCACAGAGGAATTCTTCCCAACGGCAAGGAAGTGGCGGTGAAGCAGCTAAAGGCTGGAAGCGGGCAAGGAGAGCGTGAATTCCAAGCTGAAGTAGAGATAATTAGTCGTGTTCATCACAAACACCTTGTTTCTTTGGTTGGATACTGCATCACCGGGACCCAGAGGCTGCTTGTTTATGAATTTGTTCCCAACAACACGTTGGAATTCCATTTACACGGTACATACATGCCATCTAGTTTTAGCTTTTCTGGTTGAAAAGTCTTTTTCAAACATGCCGTCTAGGTGGCCTGTTCTTTATTGCTGAAAGTGGGCACCAACTAGTGCTGTGTGGTTTGGCATAAATGCTTTTGGTAGAAGGGAGGATCTTATGGTTGTTTGTACTGTGCAGGGAGAGGGCGACCTACGATGGATTGGCCCACAAGACTACGAATTGCCTTAGGATCTGCTAAAGGGCTGTCATATCTTCATGAAGATTGTATGTTTCGTACACCTGAATTTGGTTTATTGAATCATAACTAGTTTGTTTCATCAAATGCTCATGGTCATTGTCTTTTTCGGTGTGTCCATCCAGGTCATCCTAAGATCATTCATCGCGATATCAAATCTGCTAACATTCTTCTCGATTTTAAGTTTGAAGCTAAGGTATGTTATGTGTGCTATTAGCTGTTGGGATTCTAAGTTATTACTTTCACTTGTTAAAGATGATCTAGCAATTTCCTATTGTTTAGTATCACATGCAAAACTTGATTATTTTTGTCCCAATTGTTTTCTGTTGGCAGGTTGCTGATTTCGGGCTTGCAAAGTTCTCTTCTGATGTCAACACTCATGTTTCCACTCGAGTGATGGGGACTTTTGGGTAGGAACAAACTTGTTCTATCTTAAATTTATGGAATGGGCATTAACTGTGCTATATGCTAGTTGAGCCCTTTTTCTGTTCATTATGTTATTGTTTTTACCTTCCAATGATTTTATCTTGTGTACAACAGTTTATGAGCAATGCTGGAACATATCAATAGTTTGTTATTTTACATATAACTTCCTTTCCATCTCAAGGCTCATGTGTATCAATTACTGGTTATAGGTATCTGGCTCCGGAATATGCTTCCAGTGGAAAACTCACAGACAAATCAGATGTTTTCTCCTATGGAGTCATGCTTCTCGAGTTAATTACTGGAAGAAGGCCAGTTGATAAAACCCAAACTTTCATGGAGGATAGTTTGGTAGACTGGGTAAGTATTCTGGTGCTTTCTTTTTTGGACTTTCTTTAATTCGGCGTTTAATATATATTCATAAATAGAGAGGATTCAGTGTTTGCTTTGCTTTTATTGTGGCAGCTTCATAACGATATCCATGTTTATCTTCACAGGCTAGGCCTTTGCTCAACCGAGCATTGGATGAAGATGATTATGACTCTCTAGTTGACCCAAGGCTCCAGAATGAATATGATCCCAATGAGATGGCTCGCATGGTGGCATGTGCCGCTGCTTGCACGCGTCATTCAGCAAAGCGTCGACCAAGGATGAGCCAGGTAAAGTAAAGGAGATTGTTGTTTTCCTCAAGTATTACTTGGTTGAAGAATAATATTTGCATAACTTAGAATGCCGCAATTTTAAAAGCATAATTGGTTCTTGATTTCGACGTTTTTTTTTTCAGTTCATACTTTTGCCTACTATATGTGCATGAATCTTTCTGTTGACTCTCTTCATGGGATCTTGTAGGTTGTTCGTGCTCTTGAAGGAGACGTGTCTCTGGCGGATCTTAATGAAGGAATTAAACCTGGACACAGCACCATGTACAGTTCACATGAAAGCTCGGATTATGACACTGCACAGTACAAGGAAGACATGAGAAGGTTCAGGAAAATGGCATTGGGAACCCAGGAGTACGCCAGCAGCGAGTATAGCGCGCCTACAAGCGAGTACGGCCTGTATCCATCCGGCTCAAGCAGTGAAGCGCAGAGCCGCCAGACCACCCGCGAAATGGAAATGCGGAAGATGAAGAACAGTCAAGGTTTCAGCGGAACTTCTTGATCCTTGACAAGTTGTTTTGCTTATCTTTGTATAAATTTATATATCCTTGATTTTTGCACCTATGTCACCTTTGATTCATTAACTGACATGTTTGGAGTGACTTACAGATTATTTTTTCCCCATCATAATTGATCATATTTTAAACTGTATTTATAAGGGTATACAGCAAAGTAACACAATTCAATTCTTTCATTTTTTTTGTTCAGCCTTATGCCTTGGATGTCAAACTTTGTTTTCAATTGTTGCTCATGTGTCAATTGAAGGTTGTTGTAATTACTAATTAGGTTGGTTTTGTTATTGTGTTAATATCATAAAATCTTCTCTAAGGTCTTTGCTAGATTGTGTTTGAACAAAATTGTGATTTTTTACCCAACTGATTTGTTAGTGAAAGATGTGTTGTCATATTTTGGAGAGGTCCACTAGTGTTTGTAGCTTGCATGTGATGGGAATATTTTCTCACTGGCAAGTGTATGCAAAGCAATTAAAGTTGGTTCATACATGATACATTCCACCTCCATGCGACATGTGACATTTTATTAAAAAAATGTTTTGTTTGTTTTGTACATTGAGCTTGGAGCATTGAATTAGGTAAGAGTTTAATATGAGTACCATTAACTATTTCCTCTTGTTTAAGAAAGAAAGATGGACCCTTTTACATAGTCACACAAAGTGTTCTTGTCACATGCACTGAATCATGAAAAAGGGATATCACTGGTTGAACATTCCGTTTGGAAAAAGTAGAGGTTAGTCATCGTTAAAGGAGAGCTTCTTGGTGTGACCTTGCAGCCTTAGTAAAAAAACCCCACACGGCTTTTTGTGTAGTCAGGTTGCGCGTTCATAGCAAAAAATATTTTCTTAAAAATTTAAATTCAAAGAAAAAGTCAGAGTGCACATGGTCATCTATCATGAGCTCCACTTTGAAGAAAAATGAAAAAGATTCTTCAATTTTTTATGTGCATGATTACAGATGAGACTAAGACATTCCCTAATCACTCATATCAGATTGGGTTCAATTCAATTCAATATGATAGCGAATTTGAATCAAATGATTGCAAGTGTCAAATTCAATATATATATATATATATATAATGATTTTTTTTTGTTAAACTCATAATTTTTTGTATACACATAGTACTTTTTTAAAACTCTAATTTTTTCTTGTCTATTTTTGTTATATATATAATGATTTTTTTTTTTGTATATGCATAGTATTTTTAGAAAAGTTTGTGTTACGGACTGCCAAAGTTCAGCTCAAGAAGTCGTCGGATCAGGGCACTGCCCCACCCAGGCCCTAAATCACCAGCAAAGGATTTCCACGGGTCGGTCCCCGACACCCGACCCGGAGTCCAACCGACTCACCACCCCAAGCACGTTATCGCTCGGGTCAGTACCCTCAGGGTCGGTACCCGACATCCCGACCCAGAATACAGATGACCTACTCACGTGGAAGGCGACAGCTCACCCTTTACTAGTGGGCCTAACCATTGATAAGCCCACCCAACATAGTATATAAAGGGAGAGGACAGCTCTCCCCCCAAGGTACGTCACATCCTTACCTAATTCTGCCACTCTCCAGTACGGACTCTGATTTGATCGTCGGAGTGTCCTTGCAGGTGGCCACCCCCCGCGCGCGCGCTCCGTTCAGCCTCCGACGTCACCAGCAC
Organism: Arachis hypogaea; assembly: GCF_003086295.3. Taxonomy (NCBI): domain Eukaryota; kingdom Viridiplantae; phylum Streptophyta; class Magnoliopsida; order Fabales; family Fabaceae; genus Arachis; species Arachis hypogaea. Next base: position 148,258,049 of record NC_092050.1, read on the forward strand.
ACGATTTTCCTCGCTCCATGCCAGCTCGGGGTCTTCCCTTCTCTTCTGCTCATTGCGTACTGACAACCCGAGAACACTAGGTAACGAACATTGGCGCTGTCTGTGGGGACCCCGGCACAGACATGGAGTGACCCATCACTTCGGAGGAGCTCCGCGAAGGGGGCGGGGCCCATTTGAGTAGGGCGAGTTCGACAGCCCAAGCTGCCGAACACCTCCGATCCTCCGTTCAACCCAACCAACAAATGTACACCAAGACACCTGAAGGCGCCCCTTTGGGGGGACGGGAGCCGATAGCGCCAAGATCATACAAGAACTCAGGCATAGGGTACAAAATCTCGAGTGGGAGTTGACGGCAAGGGGCGAATCCCACGAAAACGCCGGCCACTCGCACGGCGGCGCTAGCCGATCCCACGCCCGCACCTGCTCCCCCTCTCGAGCACACGACAGCCAAGGTAGAAGCCTAACAAGGCACGAAGATGCGCACACGCAAGCAACTTCCGGACCCACTCGAAGCAAGTCAAAAAGCTGCTGGGGGTCCCAGAAGGAGAAGGCCAGGCGACAACAAGATCCCATTATCATGGGATCAACCCCTTTCCACCCCTCGATCTTCAAGGTCCGGCTCCCGAAAAACTTCGACAAGCCGACGGACATGAGGTACGATGGGACCAAGGACCCCCAGGAGCATGTCACAGTCTTTGAAGCAAGGATGAACTTAGAAGGGGTAGGCGACACGGTTAGATGCCGATCATTCCCCGTGACACTGGCCGGACCAGCGATCAGATGGTTCAACGCCCTCCCGCAAGAGTCCATCACAACTTTTGCAGACATATCTCGAAGCTTTCTGGCTCGGTTCACGACGCGCATAGCCAAGGCAAAATACCCAATCAACTTACTTGGGATCACCCAAAAACCCGGGAAACCGACTAGAAAGTTCCTAGATAGGTTCAACGACGAGTGTTTGGAGATCGACGGCCTCACGGACTCGGTTGCTAGCCTATGCCTAACAAACAGCCTGCTAAATGAAGACTTTAGGAAGCACCTCACAACCAAGCCCGTATGGACCATGCAAGAAATTCAAAGTGTAGCCAAGGAATACATCAATGATGAAGAGGTCAGTCAGGTCGTAGCAGCCAACAAACGGCAGCCCCCTAGCTCGTTAGCCCGGCAGGCCCCCCAAGCCGACAAGTACAAAGAAGCTCCCAGGGACGGCACCCTAAACAAACCACCCAAGCACCCACGGGTAGGAAGGTTCACGAACTACACGCCACTTGCGGCGCCCATAGTAGAAGTTTACCAACAAATTACAGATAAGGGAATCCTGTCAAGACCATTGAAAGAAAGAACGGGAGGCAACAAAAGCCTTTACTGCGATTACCACAAAGGGTTTGGGCACAAGACCCAAGATTGCTTCGACCTCAAGGATGCCTTAGAGCAGGTCATCCAGGAAGGAAAGCTGAGCGAATTCTCCCGGCTCATCAGAGAACCGAGGAGGCAGGAAAGGGAACGCTCCGAAGAAGATCGGAGCCGGACTGTCAAACCAAGACAAGAACCCACAGGGGATGCCAGCAACCCCCCAACATTCGTGGTCAACATCGTGGTCGGGCGCGACAGCCCCCCTAAATCCAAGTCGGCAGCCAAAAAAGACACCCGAGTACTCTCCATCTCGAAAGATGGCCCCACCTCCAACAAAAGGCATCCCACAATATCCTTTGGCCCAGAAGATAAATGGTTCAATGACTTCCCCGAAAATCCTCCTATGGTAGTTACAGCAATGGTCGGGACAGGACTGGTTAGGCGCATCCTCGTCGACACGGGAGCTGACTCTAATATCTTATTTAGAAACGTGTTCAACGCCATGGGACTCAAGGAATCCGACCTCAAAAACCACCAACATGGAGTCATGGGGCTAGGTGACAACTACATCAAACCCGACGGGACGATCTCTCTCCCAATTAGCCTAGGAACCGGTGACGCCAGGAAATCGGTTATGGCAGACTTTGTAGTCCTCAGAGATTCCACTGCTTATAACATCATCCTAGGGAGGAAAACTATCAATGAATTCTCAGCTGTAATATGCACCAAGCTCCTAACGATGAAGTTCATAATGGATAAGGGAACAGTTGGCTCCATAAGGGGAGACCTAGAGACGGCAGTCGTTTGCGACAGTGCCAGTCTCTCCTTAAGGAAGGAGTCTAAGAAAGCAGCAGGCGTATTCCTAGCAGATCTGGACGTCAGGATGGAGGACAAAACAAGACCTAAACTAGAAGGGGACATGGAAAAGTTCCAGATAGGAAAGTCGGCAGACCAATTTACTTTCATAAATAGGAACCTACCCCATGAACTCAAGGGCCCCCTCATAGAGATCGTAAGGGCAAACAGCGACCTCTTCGCATGGACCCCATCAGACATGCCGGGGTTAGATTCCGAGGTCATGTCCCACCGGCTAGCCATAAAACCCGAGGCCAAACCGGTAGCCCAACGGCGAAGAAAGATGTCACAAGAAAGAGCTGAAGAAGTCGCCAAGCAAACAGCAGGACTGCTAGAAGCAGGGTTCATCAAGGAACTCGAATACTCAACATGGCTATCCAATGTTGTCGTAGTCAAAAAAGCCAGTGGAAAATGGAGGATGTGCGTCGATTACTCAGACATGAATAAGACTTGCCCAAAAGACTCATTTCCCCTCCCCAACATTGACACCTTAGTCGACTCGGCAGCGGGATATCGTTTCCTCAGTTTCATGGATGCCTATTCCGGCTACAACCAAATCCCGATGTACCGACCTGATGAAGACAAAACAGCTTTCATAACACCAGGGGGCACCTATTGCTACAAGGTAATGCCCTTCGGACTGAAGAATGCAGGGGCCACCTACCAAAGGCTGATGAGCAGAGTCTTCCACGGCCTCATCGGCAAAACAGTAGAGGTGTATGTCGACGACATCCTAGTAAAAATAGCAGAGCCGAGCAAATTAATAGACGACCTCTAGATCGTCTTCGAGGCACTAAGAAAATTCAAAATGAGTCTTAACCCGCTTAAATGCACATTCGCCATGGAAGCAGGGAAATTTCTAGGGTTCATGATCACACAGAGAGGGGTAGAAGCCAACCCGGACAAGTGCGAAACCATCCTCAAAATGACGAGCCCTGGGTGTATCAAAGATGTACAACGGCTTACCGGGAGGCTCACAGCTCTATCTCGGTTCCTCGGAGCATCAGCTGAAAGAGCCATCCCATTCTTCAACTTGATGAAGAAAGAATCACCTTTGAGTGGACCCCGGAGTGTGAGGAGGCGTTCAACCATTTCAAGAGGATACTCTCAGAACCCCCCGTGCTCAGCAAGCCCAGAGAAGGCGAGCCCCTATACTTGTACTTGGCTTTGACCATGCAAGCAATGGCGGCAGTCCTAGTCAGGGAGGAGGACAAGACCCAGCGTCCAATATACTTCATCAGCAAAATACTTCAAGGGGCAGAGGCGAAGTACACCAAGTTGGAAAAGCTAGCCTACGCCCTACTAATTTCATCTAGAAGGCTAAAACAATACTTCCAAGGGCACACGATCATCTTGAGAACCGACCAAGCCATCCGACAAGTCCTCCAAAAACCTGACCTGGTGGGAAGAATGATGGCATGGGCAGTGGAGCTATCCCAGTATGATTTGCAATATGAGCCAAGGCAAGCAATCAAAGCCCAAGCCATGGTAGACTTCCTCGTAGAAGTCACAGGAGAAACTGCCGACATACCGAGCACACGGTGGAAGCTCCACGTTGACGGAGCATCCAACCAAACATTCAGGGGGGGGGGGGGGCGGAATTATCCTGGAAAACTCGGCAGGAGTAGCCTTCGAGCAATCCATCAAATTTGAACTCCCGGTCTCCAACAATCAGGCCGAGTATGAAGCCTTGATAGGGGGATTGATGCTAGCTAAAGAAGTCGGAGCGTCAAGGGTGGAAGTCAGCAGCGATTCCCAAGTCGTCACCTCCCAAGTAAACGGAAGCTACCAAACCAGGGATGCGCTGTTATAAAAATACTTGGAAAAAGTAAGAGAGCTACGCAAAAGCTTCGAAGAAGTCACAATCCAGCACGTTCCCAGAGAAAGGAACGCCCGTGCCAACCTCCTTTCCAAACTTGCGAGCACCAAACCTGGCACGGGGAACAGATCCTTGATCCAAGGACTAGCAACGGAACCCGCAATTATCATGTGCACAGCTCAGGCACCAAACCCCCCTCATGGATGGACCCCATCTCCCGATATCTGGAGCATGCAAAGACACCCCCAGACGAAAAGGAAGCACAAACTATTAAAAGGGAAGCTCCTAAATACATAATCTTACAAGGGAAGCTGTATAAGAGAGGGCTCCACTAACCCCTACTCAAGTGCCTGTGCCCCGATCAGACGGATTACGTCCTAAGGGAAGTACACGAAGGATGTTGTGGTCACCACATCGGGGGAAGATCTTTAGCAAGAAAAATCATCCGGGCAGAATACTACTGGCCCACAATGATGTCGGACGCCAGGAGTTCGTGAAAAGGTGTAAAAAATACCAAGAAAATGCCAACTTCCACAAAGCACCTCCCGAGGAGCTCAATCTAATGATGGCTCCCCGATCCTTCGCCCAATGGGGAGTCGACCTCTTGGGGCCATTCCCGCCAGGGCCTGGGCAAGTGAAGTACCTGATAGTGGCCATAGATTATTACACAAAGTGGGTGGAAGCAGAACCACTAGCCAGCATATCCGCAACAAATTGCCAAAAGTTCATGTGGAGACAAGTGGTCACCAGGTTCAGGATCCCGGAAGCCGTCATATCGGACAACAGAACACAATTCACCAACAAGAAGTTCAAAGGATTCCTAGAAGGACTAAGGATCAAGCAGAAGTTCTCCTCAGTCGAACATCCCCAATCCAACGGTCAGGTCAAAGTAGCCAACAAAGTCATCCTGAAGGGGCTAAAGAAGCGACTTGAAGGGAAGAAGGGCTCATGGGCAAACGAACTAGCCTCAGTTTTGTGGTCGTACAGAACCACCCCCCAATCATCTACTGGTGAAACCCCCTTCCGACTCACATACGGGGTCGACGCAGTCATCCCAGTCGAAGTCGGGCAACCAAGCCCGAGGTTACTCATCGGAGGAGGAAGTGAGGCGGTCGAAAAAGACCTGGCCGACGAGACGAGGCAAATGGCACACCTAGCAGAAGCAGCAATAAAGCAAAGAATAGCCCTCAGGTACAATGGCAAAGTATTGAAAAGGGGCTTAGGAGAAAGCGACTTGGTCTTACGACGTAATGATATAGGACCACCAACCCCAGGAAAAGGCAAGCTAGCCGCAAACTGAGAAGGACCTTACAGAGTAAGAGAAGTCCTTGGCAAAGGGGGCTACAAGCTAGAAAAATTGGACGGAAGTGAGGTGCCGAGAACATGGAACATGGCAAACCTCAGAAGATACTACTCGTAAGAAGGGGCGACCACACGGCCTGGCGACCTCAACCCCCCTCCTATGTTCCACCTTGACATTTTCCTTTTATGTCTCATCATTTTCTTCTGTTATCTTTTCACTTAATTACGCATTACATTATTGTCTCAGAATCCTAACAATATGATAAGATTTACTTTTTGCAAGTCTCAAATCAGAATAAAAAGCGTGACAAAAAAGGCGAACGGTCGACCCAACAGAAACCCGGGACTGATCACCTCGGGAACCATAAGAGACCAAAAGAAAAATCTGCTCAAGCAATAAATACCACGATAAATGGTAAAACAAAAGGCTGCGACGACCCGAGCAAACAAAAAATAAAAGCGAGGCCACGACGGCCTGAATAAAATCAGCAATAACCAAAACGACATTTAAGCATAAGCAAAAGAGAGTGTTCGATACAGCCAAAGGGCACCTCATAATAGGCCTCAGAATAAAGAACAAGTTACAAAACAAAAGCAAAAGAAGTTGGGAAATATCCATCCAAAGCGCTCAAAGAATATCAACAATCTTCCCGTCCTCCACAGTCTTCATCGCGCCAACTTGGGAGAGGTCAAGGTCGGGAGCCAGCATAGCCACCTGCAGCTTTATCCCCTCCTCAGTCAGCTTAACGGCCTCGCGAGCTCCCTTTACAAGATCCTTGTTCCTTTTCTTCAAGGCAGCGATCTCCTGAGAAGCAGCCTCCGTCGAGCTCTCCGCCAACTTTAGCTTCTCTTCTAACTCCTCGACCCTCTTCTTCATGACAACAGTCTCACCACGGGAGGCATTTCGATCCTTCATCAAGGCCATATCCCGATCCACCAGCCTGTTACTCTCTTTGGCATCCTCCTCAACCTTCTTCTCCTACTCAGACAACCTCGTCTTCAGAGACTCATCCCGAGATCGTGAGTCCGTCAGATCCTTTTGGAAGTTTCGAAGTTTTACCTCCATAGCATGATAGTTGCCCAAGAGAGGCTCCACCTTCTTGGCGATAGTAGCGGCTTGGAGAAGACTACGATAGATCCACCTGGCCTGCCCAGAAAGGTCCGCCTCTTGAAAAAACTCCTCGGTGCCGAGGAGCAGTTGGGACTCGATAAAACCCCCAGCATCGAAGTTTTTCTCCATAACCGAGAGGGCCTTTCCGGTATCTCGCTTCCTTTTCTTGGGGTTACCCACAACCTTCACCTCATCATCACCAAAACCAAAATCTTCTTCGAAAATTTCCGCCTCTATACCAGCGGACCCAACAACTTTCCCGGAAGGAACAGCGCTCTCTGGAGGAGCCTGGTCGGCCCCGTCCACCTGGCCACTGGCCCCCCCGGTTTCCCCCGTTTCGCCTTGCTCCTGACTCGCTGTAGGAGTCACCGGGGAGTCATCCTCACCTTCTTCATTCCCCTTGATGAGATTCATCAAGTCAGCCAAGGTCTTCTTCCCGCCAGTCATGGAAACTGCGAGCAGAGAAAAAAGGAGAAGTGTCAACAATGGAAAATTAGGAAATAGAAAGTGCTCAAAGGAAAAAGAACCCACCAACATACGACCGACTGGCCTCCCGGTCCCCCATCAACATACGAGGATTAAGGTTCTTTTCACCAAAAATGTCTAACAGAATGTCAACAATGTTGCGATCTTCCGAGCTCAGCCAGTCATAGGATACCTTTATAAGATAGTCGGACCCCGCACCAAAACTCCAGTAGGTCAGGATCTGCCTAGCTCCCTCAGCCGTAAGCCAAAAAGGCTGATGACCTTCGACTGGCCTAACCTTAAAAAAGGTAGACTTAAAACCATGATATGAATCCTCAAAGAGGCCGAAGATTCTACGACCTTGTTGGGCCCTAAAAGACATATAACCCTTCTTAGCCTTCCCCTGCCTAGAAGGGTTCGTAAGCAGGAAGAGGTAGATGAAGACATTTACTGAGATCGGCAGCTCCAGGTACTCGCAGACCATCTCGAAGCAATGAATGGAAGCCCAACTATTCGGATGAAGCTGCGACGACGCAACATCGCAGCGATTCAACAAACTCATGACGAAAGGAGAAAAGGGTAAACGAAGCCCCAAGGTCGTAAACATGGGCTCGTAAACCCACAACCAATCAACAACCCGAGGGAAATTCAAGTTCTTTTGGCAGACACGCTCCCGACCAACAGGAACATAGACTTGATAGAGCGCCTCCTCGGGACCCCCTCCACACAAGAGTCCTGACTGTCGTAGTTTTTGGAGCCCCTCCTTGGTGATCCAAGAAAGGGTATCCCTCACATCGGAGAAAACCCAGGCATAGTGATCAATGAAGTCGGCTAGAGGGCGTTGAGCCTGACTCAAGGAAGCAAGACGCTCGACCATACCTACAGCGGGGGCACCACTTAGTCAACACGGGAAGTCGGAAACCCTCAAAACAGGAAAGCAAAAAGAAAACTATGAATCTCTCTCTAACCCCCCTATACTAACCCAGAAACATGAACAGAAACCCAGAAAAACCCATAAATACGAACGAAAACCCAGTGGCACCCCCCTCTAAGAAGAAAAAGCAAGCAAGAAACGCAAAAGACCCAAGCATACACAAGGCAAAATGCACAAAAGATAAGAAAGAGCAACCAAAAAGGAAAGAAAAGCCATGAAAACTTACCAGAAGAAACAAGATCTGCAATAAGCGGATAGGAAGCAAGAATGCTTGAAACAACAGCAGAAGTGGAAGCAGGAGTAGCAGCAGCGTAAGAAAGTAAGGGGATGAGGAGAAGGGAAAGTAAAGAGAAGAGGGGGTTACGAAATAAAAATAAGGGAAGGAAGCATAACTGCCAAGGAAGAGCGCCAAAAGGCAAGGGCATATTTGCCATTTTGCCCTAAATTTCAAATCAACGAAGTAATGGGCATTTAATGCCCAACGCCAAAATCAAGAAAGCAGCACGAAGGTCGAAGCGACCACGCGTGAGGAACACGAAACACCATCAACGAATTCCCAGAAAAGAGGAAAAGCTCGGCGCCTTGGCGAATAAGACAAAACGCGCCCAGCCACGAGCCTTAGACCTCAAGACTGGCGCGTTGGGGGCACTGTTACGGACTGCCAAAGTCCAGCCCAAGAAGTTGTCGGGTCGGGGCACTTTCCCACCCAGGCCTTAAATCACCAGCAAAGGATTTCCACGGGTCAGTCCCCGACACCCGACCCGGAGTCCAACCGACTCACCACCCCAAGCACGTTATCGCTCGGATCAGTATCCTCAGGGTCGGTACCCGACATCCCAACCCAGAATACGGACGACCCGCTCACGTGGAAGGCGACAGCTCACCCTCTACCAGTGGGCCTAACCATTAATAAGCCCACCCAACATAGTATATAAGAGGAGAGGACAGCTCTCCCCCCAAGATACGTCACATCCTTACCTAATTCTGCCACTCTCTAGTACGGACTTTGACTTGATCGTCGGAGTGTCCTTGCAGGTGGCCCAGTGTAAGAAACTACCTTTCTGAGTGACAAAAGAGAAGCACTCATCTAATCAATCCTTCTTATGTCCCTCTTTATTAGTAATGTTTCCTTACTACAAGCATGTCTCCCTCTTTTTTTTCTCTTTACACATTTTTAGACGTTGGAATTTCAAGAAAAATTTTAAAAAGAGTTATGTTATATCACTAATAAGATTTTTTTTTTTAATTTGGTCCATCCTAAATTATAAATCTTAAACACTAAATTTTAAGTATAAAACATATAAAATATTAACTAAAAGTATTGGCTAATAATATCTATAAAAAAATATTAACTCATAATATTTCTTTTTTAAAACTAGAGTATAGTCTATTCTGTTAGTCTATTTTATTATTCAAATCTTTCTTTTCTTGCTTTTTAAAATACCAACTCACTAAAATTACGGTTTAAATCTATATAATATCTACTTCAATACTTTCTTATAATATGCATGCACCTCTCTTATGCAAAAGGGTAATGACAACTCGAGAACACTAGGTAACGAATAGTTTGTTAGGTTGCATTTGTTTATAGGGACAGGACATAGAGACAAAATTTTGTTTAGCAGATGAGATATAAATAGAGATACTGTGTCTAGAGACATTGATTTAGTATATTTTGTGTTTATCCTAACATGAAGAACACAGAGACACTAATAAGGGACACAACTTATTTTTCATTTTTTTCATTATTCTTGTTAATTTTTTATAATTATACTTTTTATTATTATATTTTCTTCTCAAATTTTTGAATAAAAAAATGAGAATAAATTATATTTTCATAATTTATTCTACTTTATTATCAAACAGAATATAAGAATACTAAATTCTATATCTCTGTCTTTTATGTTTTGTTCTTAGTGTTTTGTCTTGTCCTATCCTGAGAAACAAACGCAATCTTAGAGACTATATAATGAATCAAACTTTGGCGGGAATGGATTTTTTTAATATTTTTTAAAAATGATATTGTTAACTATGATTTTTTATTATATATTTTTAAATAAAAAATATTAAAAAATTATCAGAATTTATTATTTTGACTATCACTTTTAGCTATAAATTTAATTTTTTTAATTTAGTAATCCAACAACATATTTTATCTTATACTTTTAAATATTAATGTCTAATTAATGACAAAAAATAATAAATTTTGAGTACTCTCTAACATTTTTCTTTTTAAATAAGACCAAGTAAAAATGTATGATAAAATATGTTGTATAATAAAACAATTATACTTGATAATATTACTTGAGAGAAAAATTGAAAGAATCTGTATATAACTTTGACTATTAAGTATTAACTGTGGTTTGATCTACCACTATGAGGAATACTTTGCCAGAGAATCACATATTATGACTTGAATCTTAGATGACCAAAAAGCTGCTCAAATCTATGTATTACATTCCAAAACTTCTTAATTAGAATATAAAGCCATTGTCATGTTGACAAAAATTACATTTGTTATAATAAAAAATTAAAAACTATCTATTAATTTACTAGTTTATAGTAAATAAAAATATTTCCTTTTGGGATCAAAAATAAGTTTATATGAAGATAAAAAAATAATAAATTAATATATTATATTAAATAATTTAATCAAAGATATTAAATTATTTATTAGAGGTGTTTAAAATCGATCAGGACCGAACTAAACCGATCAACCGAATTGAAAAAATTAAAAATTGAATAAACCAAAAACCAAAAAAATAGAAAAAAAATATATTTTGCTGTTTTTATTGCGGTTTGGTTTGGTTCTGAGAATCAAAACCTCAACCGAACCGAATCGGTAAGTAAAAAACCAAGGCCCCACCCCCCCCCCCCCCCCAAATGAACGTCACCTAAACTGCTTCTAACCCAGTAAACCCCACGCCCCACCCTCAAACGGAACCTAGCCCCTCTCTTCTCAGTTCTCACAGTCTCGCTCTCTACACCCTCAGCGCCGGCGAGACCGTTCCTCCCACCACCTCGCAGCGCCGCGAAGCTTCCTCCCAGCGCCCCCGGATTTTTCCTCCCACTGCTCCCAAGACCTCCTCGCGGACAGAGAGAGCACCACGAAGCCCCAGCCATAGCCAGCGCCCAGCAGCCCAGCACTACCCTCGCACAGTCGCACCCAGCAGGCAGCAGTAGCACAGCACCACCCACTCACCCAGGACCACCCAGCGGACAGAGCCCCACGCCACCACCTAGCACAGCACCACGCCACCACCCAGCAGCGTTTCTGGCCACCCACAACACAACACCTCCCACCCAGTCACCGATTCAAGTCAGAGATGGAGCCCGAGCCACTGAGTCAGGCATGTAATTTGACTGAAATTGCTGTTCTGTTTGTTGTTCATTTTCAATTGCTGTTCTGTTGAATTACTGAAAATGCTTTGGTTTGTACTTTGTATTGTTAGTATTGTTGAATATCTGTTATAATATCTGAAAACTTTATCGGATACTGCTTCTGGTTTATTATTATTATTATTATTATTATTATTATTATTATTATTATTATTATTATTATTATTATTAGTTTTTCTTTAAAAAAAATGTAAAATAAAAAATTACTTTTGAAGTGATTTAGTATGATAAGTCTTGGAGGTTCTGAATCCTGATAGAAAGAGATTGAAATCAGTATGGTAAGATAAATTTGAATAATGAGAAAATGGAAGCAGATTTGAAGTATTAGATTACCTCCGTCATTGTATCTGCTATCTTTTAATAGGTTTAGTATTGACATCATGAAGGTAACACATAAATGGAGAAGTCTTGGAACTTGGGCGGTTAAGGTTATATTTCAGTTGTGTCATCTGATAGTCACTACCGTTTGATTTCATGATTTGTAGAATATGTAACAGATTTCTATTTACCATGGTATAGGTATAAAGGTGGACCAGCATTACCGAGGAAGTTGATCTCGCAGGGTGCTGCACAGAAGGACTGATGCCAGAGATAACAGTATGTTAACTGTAAAATTAAGCAAAAAGGTACCAATTGATTTTATATGGGGTTGTCTTGTTGGTTTTGCGGTTATGTTGCATCAAGTATAGATGAGTATCGAATCCGTTAAAGTACGACACCTATTCAATTTTAAAAGCATATGTAACACACATTGGCATTACTATGTCAATGATATTCATCTTTTATCCAAAAAGAAAAAATACTGTTGAGTATTTTTATGTGAGGAAGACATTGGAACACTGACATTACTTGAAAGCCTATTGCAAGTAAAGAACATGATTTGCTATTATATGTAAAGTTCTTCTATTCTTTCTTATTAGCATATTTTCCAAGGCCATCTACTTTAGTTCTAACTTGGCATAATGTGATAATTGAAATGTTAGACCAACGTAGTTCTGATTATTGCTTTTCTGTTTCTCTAATATATTTTAGGCGAACATAAGGGAACTATATGAATTGGTGTGCAAAATCAAAGGAGTAGAACAATAAAAGGTGCTTATTTATTTATTTTTATATTTTTTCTTATGTAGTTATGTCAGAAATTATTTTAATATGGAAAGAGAGATGGTGTTTTAGTTGAATATTGACATTTGAAGTGTTTTACAGTATTGTGGATATTGTGCAACACGTCCCCACGTGTTGGCTAAGATACTGCCACGTGTCGAACACGCCCTCACGTGTTGGCCAGAATGCTGCCATGTGTCCAACACGCCCTTACGTGTTGCAACACACCCCCACGTGTTGACAACCCACCTAAAAAATCCACTCATCTGTAATTACACCAAATACTTCCATTTTCAATAAAAACACCAGTATTTTTTTCATATAAAAAAAAAATGAGCCTAGTTATGTTTTGCTTTCTTTTTTCCTGTTCTGTAATCAATAATGCTTTCCCCTTTTGTCTTTCTTTTCTTTTCCTTGTTAAAAATTATGTTAGGCTTGGATTTGGGATTACTTCAATTTTAACAAACATTCAGTGCTAGATGTGTCAGTAGTATTTTTTTTAAATTGATTAAAAAAACCGAACCAAATTGTAGTTTAATTAAACAATTGAATCGGATGATTTTTTTTTCAAAAACCGAACCAAACCGCACCTATTATTTACCAATTCTCAAATCAAATCAAATATTATTTTTATAGGAGACATTCACACGTGTATTCACTTTTTTTTAACAACAGGAAGCCCACCACAAACAACATAACGTCTCTACCAGCCTCTCTTAGTCTACGTTTGATACTGAAAGATTGGACTGAATTTAATGTCTGATCACCAAATAAAACTTAAAACGAATCTAAACCCTTTAAAATCATTTCAGCCCACATCCCCTAAAATTACAGAAACATATTTTATAAGATCCTTGTCCTAATTAAGCCCCCCCAAAAAAAAATTGAAACGGCACTGGCCCTACAAGCCCTGAAAATTAATTGGAGACCTGCGTTCTACACTTCTACTTGTGCGTTCTGCTCCTCCTCTCTAACGAAATCGGTGGCTGTAACCGGTGGAAGACGCGGTGGTTGCTCCTCCTCCCTGATGCGGTGGACGAAATCGGTGGCCGCTCCTCCTCCCTGACGCGGTGGACGAAATCGGTGGATTTTTTTAGCATGTACGCAACATATCATTATTCTTAACTGTTAATGAAGGGAAAGTTGTCAAATGAAGTATTCAATTCATTTTCACAGACATTCTAAACACTCTTATTGAATTCAATTTATGTAGATAATTTTGTTCAATTTATGTAATGCTGTGAAGTGTGAAGTGTGAACTCCGTTCTTTGATTTGGAGATGCGAGATGAAAACAAGGGTTGTTTGCAGGAAAATCTATGATTACATACGCTATGATCTCAAAGAGATTGCTTTCCCATCATCTTTACCTAGGACGAGGGTATTTGGGTAATTTTAGTCACTGTTATTGATGTTTTGAGTAGACAAAGATGCAATTTCGGAGGACCTTAGAGTTAATTGAACTGGTGACACTTGGCTGTTGGTAACATTCAATCTTCAGGTTTTAAAGAGAGCTGCTAGGCTTTATGCTGCAAGCTGGCTTCGTGAAAAACCTAACGGTGAAAAGAAACCTGCTAAAGGGAAAGAGCCTTCAACACTGGACGATCTTGGTACCATTTCTTTTCCAAGTTTATTATCCTGTTTGGAATCTCATGGCTTGCCAATATTAATATTATAATTACATGCTAGTTTCTAGTTGTAATTGAGTGAATTATTTACACTATATATATAATCTGTCCTTGTAAACTAATGAGTTATTCCTAAAAGCAAAAATGCATAGTGCTTAGATTAGTTATAGTATTCTATGATGCTGTTGAGTATCAGCTGAAGGGAGCTGTAGGTTTAAAAATTAAAAAAAAAAAAAGAAAAGATCTTCAATAAACATTCATGGATTTAGATGATTTGTTTTTGTGTAAATTTCATTTTGAGTGGTGAATTTGCTATTTTAGTTCATAATTTAAACTCCTGGTGTTTTGGTGTTTTGATTTTCTACTAGAGACATTATTAAAGAACAAAATAATGATAAATGTATTTTTTAGTTTGTATATAGGTTGATATTTATTTTTTAATTTCGTTATTTTTTATATATAGAAAATTATAAAGAGATAGAAGCCAATGACTTTTAATAGGTTTATTCAAAGAGTAAAAAAAAAAAGGATTTGGTAGCCCATGGGCTGGCCTTAGAGCATTGGGCTTGTGAGGGCTTTAGGCCCTGTGATTTTTTTCAAAATTTGGCTCTATTGGTTATAAGATTTTTTGTTCTTTTGACCTTATAAAATAGGCCAAGCATATTGACACCACTAATTGGAATTAAAATTTTAATTTTAACTACAAAATTTTAATCCCTTCAATACTTTTAAAAAATGGAGAATTTCTTGAAATGGAGATTGAAATTTTAATAATAATTTAAAAAAAATCCACATTTAACTTTTTAAATTCAAAATTTACCATTCAATTTACATATTTATCTTAAATCAAATATAATATTAAAATATAATTTAGTCCAATACATTTTATATTAAATTTAATACAAATACTCAATTTAATTTCTGACTTGTAATCTCTATTTCTGTCTTTCCGTCCCAATCACCCTCCCTCCCAAACATAGCAGTAGAGTCTGACGGTTACACAAAGCAAACGCTAACATTACAGGAAGAATGCAAGGGCGAGGACTGAGCAGGCCATTATTGGGCCTTACTAGCAACAAATTGGGCTCAGTTGGCCCAATTTTTGGATAAATGAACCACGGTCCCTGGTTAGTTGTTAGTGGTTACCACTTCAACACTGGCTATGGCGCGAGGGGTGATCCTCTCTACGCCATGTCTCACTGCTTCTACTTCTTCACTCTTAGCTTCCTTCTCCAAAACCCCACCAAAAAGTTTCAAACTTTCACTCTCCTCGCACCTTCTGCATCATCACCAACCATGCACTCTCCCTCTTACTTGCTGCTTCTCCGTCTCATCTTCTGAAGCACAATGCTCAATCGACTTGTCAAAGTACAGAGAAGCTTTTTCCAGGCGCATGGCTATGGCGGGACTCAAACCTCATCACCGTATTGGTCAGTTTCTACTTTGCTTCTTACATGCTCTTTTGTGATGCATTCCTCTTAGTTCATTGAAACTTGCTGGGAAAAAAATTTACCCTTTTAGTCTAGTGAAATTAATTACATTTTTGTTACTTGGAGGGTGCCCTTTTTGTTATCTTTATAGCCAGTGTCAGAATTAAAACTCAGAAATAACATTCTGGTTAACAATGTCTTTGGATTTTAGTTTGTGCACCTAAATTCTGAAACTTTAATTTGAACTTTGAAGGGTTTTGGCATGTATTTGAGCAACATTTCTTCATAATTTTAGTTTCAATTCCTTCATAGAAAAAAAAAAGCTGCCTTAGATCAAACCATAGTTTGCAAGTTATAAACTGAATGTACCCTCCTTGTTTTGCAAAGTAACTTTGCCAGTGGAAAAGGTTAACTTGTTGCCAGTGATGCAATGAATGAGCCTAGTGGTTACCTGCATAGTATATTGATTAGTTCATATTATCTCGTTTCTTTTCCTATCAGCTTTGGGAGTCTCTGGTGGTCCTGATAGTATGGCACTCTGTGTCTTAACCGCTGGCTGGAAAACTGCTGGTGCTAATGCTGTCAACACTGACAGTGGTGGTTTCATTGATGGTCTATTGGCAATTATTGTTGATCATGGACTGCGTGCAGAGAGCAAAGAGGAGGCCAACATTGTTTGTTGCCGTGTTTCCAAAATGGGTACCTCCGAATTTGGCTGCTTTTTATGTGATTGTGATGTTTGGTTATTAGTAGAGTGCTAATTGCTTAAACGTGTCCAACTATAAACTTTGCTTACACAGGAACTTCATGCAGGAATCAGATGCGAGATTGCCAACTGTGATTGGTCAAGTGGCAAGCCGAAACAGGGTCAGTTGCAAGAAGCTGCTCGTGATATGAGGTTATTATACCAAAGTATTAGTGCATTAAGCAGTGAAGATAACTAGATGTCTATACTAGCAGCTTTGATGAAGTATACTAATTGCATGTTTTCATATTCTTTCTTTTTAGATATCAAAGCTTTCAAAAAGTTTGTGCTGAAAACCAGATTGGCATACTACTTGTTGCACATCATGCAGATGATCAGGTTTGCCTTGCCATACTTTGTTTATACCTATATCTCCATTCTCTCAGTATGTGAGGGTGAATTACATTGCATTTACATGGGAGGCTAGTAGCTCTTGACACAAGCTTTTGAAATAGGTCTCACCCTTATGGTTGTAAGCAGTTATATAACATGTTCAATAATGTGATGCATATATTAAGTCAATATTTTGGAGAAGTATTTGGACTTTTTCATTAGAAATAAGCAAATTGAGTTGTTTTATGAATTAAAGGCTTGTTCAAATTTAGACTTGTAGTGATTACTGAGCCCTGATGCAGGCTGAATTATTTATTTTAAGGCTTTCTCGAAATAGTGGTGTGCTTGGACTTGCAGGCATGCCTTTCACCTCCCAGATTTTCCCTACACATGCACATTCCTATGATAAAGTTCAAGCAAACCATGGAATCCTACTTGTGCGGCCTCTTTTGGAATTTTCAAAGGAAGATATGTACAAGGTTGGTGTGACATGTTCCGTGTATAAGTTAGTCATTTCATTTTATCCCCTATTTTTAATACGGGCTTAATAATTTTAATTATTTATTGCTTTGATATTTAAGATCTGCCATGGGGTAAGTGAGGATTGGGTGGAAGACCCTACAAATCAAAGCCCACTATTCACACGAAATAGGATTAGAATGGCACTTAGTGATTTGTCATCAAGTAAGTTGCTATATATCTTTAGTTTTTATTTTGGAATTTATTTTGTTAGTTCTATATTCATGACTTCCTATATGGGAAATCAAAAACTTTTATTCTTTTAAAAGACTGATTTCTTACATTTCTAGCTACATTCAAATCTGAGCTCCGAAGAATGATTTCTGTATGTCGGATAACACGGACATATATTGATCAAGTTTGCTATAGCTTGATGAGTCGTGCTCTGCTTGTAAAAAATGTGAGTGGTTTGACATCCCCCCCCCCCCCCCCCCCCCAAAAAAAAAATTCCTCGCCTTTTTTATGAACTTTTGAAGTCTAGTATGAAATATCTATTCTGATGTTATGTTAAAAACGCCCTTTTTGCATATATATATTGTTCTTTTTCCTGTAATTTATTCTTATCTGGATGTTGAAATTGTGGTTATTTTATATTTGCAGCATGGATATGCTGTTATTGATCTAATGAACCTTTGTCCTTCAAAAATTGAGGATTTATGCTTGGCTAAGTTTCTTTTGGTAGTCATCCAGGTACTTCTGATCTTACATGTGATTCTTTTTTCCTTTCAAACTTCTACCTTTTTAAATAAGCTTGTAATTGTGGTATAACTTCTTGTTTCAGTTTATCTCTCAAAGGCAGAAGCAAATCAGAGGTAGTGCTTTGAAATTGCTGATGGAGTACATTCGAACATTTCCTTCCAAGGTACCTATACTTCTAATATATTACTCTGTTCCTTATAATTGGAACAAGTTTATTGGTTATTGCCTTAAGCCCTTAACTGCACACAAGTCTGAGAGATTTGTCTCCGAGTATTACTAGTTTTTCTTTTATTAAATTTTTATTTTTAACTTTTTAAAAGAAGAAACTTTATTGCTTTCAAACACATTAGCATTTTAGCTTAAAATAGTTCTTGAACTTCAAAATTATTTACTTCTTATTTTATCCCCATTTATCTTGTAGAACTCTCTTACAGCGGCAGGTTGTTACCTTTGCCCCGATCCGGGTTCCAGAGGGTCCAGAATCCTGGTTTGCTGTTCTGTTGATTGTAATGCACCCATAAAGTTGGAATTTTTCGAGTCATGCTCTCATGGAGGAAAGGAGCATGGTGCTACCATTGAGTTGGGAAAAATTATAGAGGCCAAAAAATCATATGCAAATAATGTGGTTCCAGATGCATCAGATGTCCACTTTTTGGATGTGAATCCCGAGTTTGTTTTAATAGAAGCCAAAAGACTGAACATAATCAGTGAGTCAACTTATAAGAGCATTCTTGCATTGCAAAAGGAAGAAACTGATCGCTTCAGGTCCAAATCTGAGGTCATTGCTAATTCTGGATCGACGAATGAAGCCGAAAGTTTTAGTACTTCTGTAAAATCTCTTCGGCAAAGGCAGTTCTGTTACTTCATGGATCGATTCATCCTCACATGGAAGTTAGACGATAAATTTGACGGAGATTCACTTTCTGACATAGTTGATTATGGTGTTGATTTGGGTGGGGAAAACTGGAACTTTTGTTTCACTTCATGCGTAATTGGACCTAATAAGGTTCTTGAAGTGCGGCACATGGTTGAATCTGATTGGCTGTATTTAGCGGAGCTTTCAAAATATCCACATTGCAAGAACTTGCCACCCACTCAGATTACAGAGAAAGCATCCGGATGTTTACAGTATGCCAGTGCATCAGCTAAAAGGGCTCTTCCGATGTTAAAATCTATCCCGGTTGCTGCGAGGAGGAGCCTGCCTGTTCTCGTTAATCAACAAGGACAGTTAGCAAGCATTCCAGTAAGTTGATCTGTCTTTAATATCACCTTAATGGCACAAAACACTTGACTTGTTTCCAAATTCATTTTCCGGTGTTTATTTTACACATGAAAATTAATGATTCTTATTTCTTAGCAGTTATTGTTCCTAGATAATCAGAAGACATTTAGTTCATATCTATAATGTTTAGCTTCGTAATCAGCACCTGTCTTTGGTTTCTAACTATGCATTCTTCGTTATTTCAGTGTGTCAATTTCAAGCATTGCCCTTGCTTGATGGTGGATGTGGAATTTAAACCAAAAATTCCACTTGGGGGAGGTCATAGCTCATTCATATAACAAAATAGTGACCACGACTTTTTGAAATTAATGTTGGTTAATCCATCTTTGGTCCCTGGAAATTTCAAGTAGACAAAAGGGGAATGTCAGATTGCAATTTTGAAGATGTGGTCATGGAATCACTTCAATCTGACTCTTACCAAAAGTTAAGGGGATGCATGATCTTTGGCTAATAGATATGGTACTATCCAAACTCCAAAGGATGCACGCCAATTATCTGGTACAGAATATGGAGATGATCAGAATATTCCAAGTACCTTATAGTCTTAGAGTTGACTCAGTTTTCACATTTTCAAGCATCACACAACCACACAAACTTGGTAAAGTGGGGAGTGAATATTGTTGCAGAATATGGGGTTTTGTTGTATCCAAGCTCTATTAAATGGGGAAAGTACATGCTTAGATTGTGGCTGTTTTGTTCCTTATGAAAATGATGAGGAGATAAACCAGCTCCCACTTCTGTCCTTTTGTGAAGGGCTAAGCTTTTGCATCTTTGATGGGACCTACTGGAAATTGTGGAGCATCTCTTCTATAAAACCTTATTGTATATTTACCTAAAATTTGACCATTTGACATTTAGATTAAGTTTGTAATTATATATTACTGTATGAGTTTAAATTATCAAAAAGCTTCTCGCAATTAGAAAGAAACTCTAAAGCCCATATTCTTGTATTTAGCCATGGAAAGATATACGCATGGCCAGAGGTCCAGAGCCTTGTGTAAGCTTAGGGAGTTAGTTAGGTTTGGAGTTACAAATTTTCCCTCAATTTTATTTTTCTTTGCTGAATTTTGTTTCTAGTTATCCACGGTATTTCACAACCCGACAGATTAAGTACTAATTCGTTGTGGATCTGATATTTATTTAAGGGGTTTGCTGATCAATGAGTTGTTCCATACACAAAGTGAGATTCTAAGCTGCCAATGAGTTATTCTATCACAAAGTGAGATTCGAATTTTCGACACTTATTTATTTTTCTATGCTGATTTTTGGGATATTAAATAAGCTAAACTCCAACCACCAACCAGGAAATAATTAGGCTTTCGATTTTCCTTTTCTTTGGTTGATACAGGAAATAGTTAGGCTTTCGATTTTCCTTTTCTTTGGTTGATTATCAGACAAAATTACATATCCAAAAAAAAAATACCATGCAATGTCTTAGTTAAGCGGTAATAATCTGTCTTGCAATAGATGCATTGGGGTTCAAGATAGATGCATTGGGGTTCAAGATTTGGCTATGATCAGCCGTGGCTGAAACTCTTATGGGGTGTGTGGTTCAATTATTATTTTATTATTCAAATTCCATTCCCATGAGAATCAAATATACCCAAGAGGAAGGTGGGAATTGAAATGATGGTATTTTGATTCTAAATCAAACTTGTTTGAAAATAGCTTTTCAAACTTTGAATCAAACATGAGAATATGATATTCCCATCTTAAAATTCCTAGAAATTATTTATAATTTCTCCAACCACACACACTCTTAGTGTTAAGTATGTGAGTGTATAATATGCATGAGTGTTGTAATGTTTAAGGTTGAAAATGTCCCACCCATCTTCCTAACCAAAAAAAAAAAAAAAAAATAGGCTTTCCCAAATCTTTTTCATATTTATCATAGCAATATGAAGAAAATATTTGTTATAATAAAATGGAAAATTGTCACATTTCTACTACAAGGTACTTGAACTCAATAAGCCTAACCAAGTAGGCACAATTTATTGTATCTTTCACACCTATAGTTATCTGATGGGAAAACTCAAGCCATCTGAAATTCTGAATGAACTGAAATAGATTATGATGAAAACACAAGAAACTAGTTGTTGTTGCTGCAGTTGGATCAAAACCTCTCATGAGTATGAACTTGCATTCTCTTTAAGTATGAAAGGTTTGTTGCTTTCAGAATCAAGAACAACTGAGCAAGATATGTGATGTGTATGTTTAGACGAACCTTGTCTCCTTTCATATTCATATACACCCTTCGCAGCTCCTGATAGTATCGATGGAAAATAGTTTTGAGAAACTTAGTTTCTTTATTTTTAGTCCATAAAGAAACAAATAGTGTTATTTTAAAAGAAAAAAAAGCTAAAAAATTGTTTAGGTTTGATATTCGGATATTAATTAACTGGTGGAATGTATGAAAAGCATAACTTTTGTAAATAAAAAATGCTATTTACTCATTCAAATCAACTATTAAAATTAGTCATTCTGTATTTGTATATAAATATATATAGTAATTTAACTCATTTTTAATATATATTTTTATATTTTTATGTGTATTTTATATTAATGATTAATTTTAATAGTTGATTTTAGTATATAACTAACATAATTGTTAGTTTGTAAATAGAACATATTAAAAAAAGTTCAAGAGTAAGGAGACTAGATGCACGGTAATAAATCGATAATTCGAATGTGGTGTTAAATTAAGTGAACAAATATGATTTTGAAATATTTATATATCAATTAAAAAATCATAAGTAAATTAATGTTTTATATAACAGCTTGCCAATAGTAATTGTGACATACTAATTAATAGGATTTTTTTTTTGGTCATAAATTAGTATGATTAAAGTTGTTGTCACGAGTCGTAACTTATTTTATTTTATGAAAGAACATACCATTAATTTATTTAATGAAAGAATCTACCATTACTAAGCCAAAACCAGGATCAATCAAAATAAAAAAAAAATGGAAATCAAGCTGGGTGTAGAAGAATCACACAAAAATATAGTATTGACAACTTTTCGATCTTTAATTTTTTTTTACCGCAACTTAGCAAATCAAAGACTAATTCGTCACATATTAGAATTTCATTTTAAGATTTGTCATTAACCAATGAGTTGTTTTATGTGCAAGTGGGATTCGAACTCCAACAATTATTTAAACGGATTAGTGAGCTATTAGATGAATCAAGTGTTAGAATTTTTATTTTAATTATGGTCTAATTTGTTAATATAAAAATTAGTTTGGGTGGTGTTGTAATTATTAATTAATTATATTGGCAGTTAGTCTGTTCTTTGATGGAAAGAACACGACTGTTCATAAATTTTATAAAGTTTGGGTCCCCAATTCAGATTACACAATAACAAACAAACACACTTTGATTCCATCTGAGTTTGTGATTCAAGAATTGGAAGTTTCCAAATTAAATCAAAGAATTTATTGGCAATGGCTGGAGATACGTTACTAATTTTATAGAATATCTAACATGTGGTATCAGAGCCTGGTTGTCTCTGTCTTACCATTTCAAAATTTAATTACTGTACATCATTTTGATAAATTATTTTCAAAGAAGAATGTATAGTATGAATTTTGAAATAAGTAAGTAAAACCATTGAAATTAAAGTTGACGTACCATAAGAAGAGGGAATAATAAATAATATTCCCAGAATGAATCTTCTAAATTTGTGTCAGAGTTGTTCTTCATAATAGTATAATTTTCCATGATTCCCATAAATTTTCTTATTCTTGAATATAAATAAAAAAGGAGAGAAGAAGAAAGGGAAGACGGTGGAAGAGAGAAGACAGAAAGAACTTGTTTCAATTGATGAATTTTGTTTATTATATAACATTGAATGGTAAAATAATTGTCCACTAGATCATCTTCACTTTTGTTATTAATCATGTTATTGAATTTATTTATTTAATGATTATATTTGCATGCAATATAAATTCTTCCGCTGCATATCATATTGTGATTAATATATGATTTATTGAGGAGTAGCCACAACATTCTTGATAATAATTATATTTAAAGAAATCACATAAATATTAATATGATATATTTATAATTGTTGTGAACTATATAATAAACTTATCCACAGGAATTTATTATGTTATTCACATATAATTAGATTGAAATAGAAAATATTTCTTACTTCTTAATTAGCCTACAGGTATTAAGAAGTAGTATTTTATTTTCTAGTTTTAATACTTCAGTTAATATAGTGAATATTATGTGTGTTAAAATCTTTGTCCACAGGTAGATTTTAATGACACTATGATTCATATTTATTTTGATATGACTTGCATTGGCATGTATTATCATATATTATAGATTTTGATGTGTCTATTTAAAGTTGAGTAATGTTAGCATGATTTATTATTTGCAGCAGTAATGATATCTGAAACTGTATCTGAAGTTCATTTGTTAAGTAGTGACAACTATAAAGAATGGAAAGATAAGATTCTCTTTCACTTAGAGTGTGCAGACCTTGACTATACTCTTCGTAGGGAAGAGCCTCCGATACCTACTGATGCTAATTCTCAAGTCGAAGTAGCATTATACGAACGGTGGAAGAAATCCAACCGTTTAAGTATGATGTTCATTAAGTCTCGTATTTCAGCTAGTAGTCGAGGTTTAATTCCTAATTGTAGGAATGTCAAGGATTATATGAAGGCTATTGATGAACAGTTTGAGTCTTCTAGTAAGGCACTTGCAAGCACCCTAATGGCACAATTGTCATCTATGAGACTTACCGGCATAAGAGGTGTGCGTGAACACATCATGAAGTTGAGAAACATTACAGCACAACTGAAAGTTTTAGAGGTTGAGATCTCTGACTCATTTCTAGTGCATCTTATTCTGAATTCTTTTCCCGCCCAGTACGGACCATTTAAGATTTCTTATAACACACATAAGAAAAAATGGTTCATTAACGAATTACTGGTGATGTGTGTGCAAGAGGAATGAAGGTTAATTCAGGAATTTGGTGAAAGTACACTATTAGTGACAAATGAGAATGGTAAAAAGGAAGCTCATAAGAAGAAAGGAAAGGGTATTGTATCCCATCCTATGAAGAAAGAAGGTGCACGATGTTTCTTTTGTAAAAAGAAATGACACATGAAGAAGGAGTGCTCAAAATTTAAAGTTTGACTTTAAAAGAAAGATACTAACCTTTGTGATCTTATTCCTTCAGTGTGTTTTGAATCTAATTTTGTTGAAATATGTCATGACACTTGGTGGATTGATTTTGGTGCTGAAATTCATATTTCAAATACCATGCAGGGTTTCATAAGGAAAAGGAAACCGATAGGAAGTGAATTGAGCATCTATATGGGCAATTAGATGTGTTCACGTGCGGAAGCTATTGGAACATTTAGGCTTGTATTAAGTACTGGTTGTATTTTAGATTTAGAAAAAACTTTTTATATTCCAGATTTTTCTAAAAATTTGATTTCTTTATCTAAGCTTGTAAAACAAGGATTATGTATAAATTTTTACGATGATTCTGTTGATATTATTAAAAATTTTAATATTATTGGACGTGGTACTTTAATTGGTGATTTATTTAAAGGCCATTTAGCTAATAATGTTCCATCCAGTCTTATGGTTATGCATGGTAATGGTATGAATGAAAAATTCTCCATGTTGTGGCACCGAAGGTTGGGACACATCTCCATTAAGAGAATGAAAAAAATTAGTAAGTGATGAAATTCTTGAACCTCTAGATTTTACTAATTTTGATACTTGTGTGGATTGCATTAAGGGAAAGCAAACCAAAAAATCTCAAAAAGGTGCTAAGAGGAGTTCTGACATATTAGAAATAATTCACACTGACATATGTTGTCCTGATATGTCGTTAAGTGGTCAGAAATACTTCATCTCCCTTATTGATGATTATTCACGATATATGTATCTTTATATGATTCATAATAAATATGAGGTATTAGACACTTTTAAAGTTTATAAAGTTGAAGTAGAGAAACAATGTGAAAATCAAATTAAGATCGTGAGATCAAATAGAGGTGGAGAATTCTACGGAGATATACCGGAAGTGGACAAGCACCTGGTCCATTTGCAAAGTATCTTCAAGAGCATGGTATTGTGGCACAATACACCATGTCTGACACACTAGATCAAAATGGTGTAGCTGAAAGAAGAAATAGGACTTTGTTGGATATGGTGAGGAGTATGTTTAGCAACTCCAATCTTCCTTTATCCTTGTGGAGTGAAGCCCTTAAGACAGCCACGTATATATTAAATAGAATTCCAACAAAGGCAGTTTCTAAAACGCCATTTGAGTTGTGAA
Organism: Arachis hypogaea; assembly: GCF_003086295.3. Taxonomy (NCBI): domain Eukaryota; kingdom Viridiplantae; phylum Streptophyta; class Magnoliopsida; order Fabales; family Fabaceae; genus Arachis; species Arachis hypogaea. The sequence goes on from NC_092050.1 coordinate 148,283,333, forward strand.
AAGGTTGGAAACTTAGTTTGAATCATATTCACATATGGGGTTGTCCTGCTGAAGTTCGGGTTTATAATCCACAAGAAAGGAAGTTGGACCCAAGGACGATAAGTGCCTATTTTATCAGCTATGCAGAAAAATCTAAGGGTTACAGATTTTATTGTCCCTCCCATTCAAGTAAAATAGTTGAATATAGAAATGCAAGATTTTTAGCTCTTAAATTTGTTGAGAATGATAATGTTTGTCAAACCTCTCCATGTACAAGAGTGATTGTTCAATACAATTTCCATATAGATAGGGTCAATGTAGAACAATCTATTACTAATGTTCCACATCATGAAGATAATATTCAAGTAGATCATATGGTGGAGGATCAAACTCTTCATAATGAAAATATTGTTCAAGAACATATTGCTCAAGAGCAACTTCAAGAAAAGGGAGAACCTATTATGCCACCACCTTTACAAGAGGTTGATGATGCAACATTAAGAAGATCAACAAGAATTAGAAAACCTGCAATTTCTAGTGACTATGTAGTGTATCTTGCTGAGTCTGACTATGATGTTTGTGATGACAATGACCCAACGACATTTTCACAAGCAATGGAAAGTCGTAATTCTAATTTCTGGCTAGATGCCATGAAGGATGAAATGAATTCTATGGCGGATAACCAAGTTTGGGATCTTGTAGAATTGCCTGATGGAGAAAATGCCATTGGCTGTAAATGGGTCTTTAAGACCAAGAAGGATTCATTAGGCAATATTGAGCGCTACAAGGCTCGACTTGTTGCCAAAGAATTTACTCAAAAGGAAGGAGTTGACTACAGGAAAACTTTTTCTCTTGTTTCAAAGAAAGACTCTTTTCGCATCATTATGGCATTGGTAGCACACTTTGACATGGAATTTCATCAAATAGATGTGAAAACAGCTTTCCTTAATGGAGATTTGGAAGAAGAGGTCTATGTGAGACAACCCGAAGGGTTTATCTCAAGTGCTGGTAAGGAGTTAGTTTGCAAGCTTAAGAGAGCAATGCATGGTCTTAAGCAGGCTTCCCGATAGTGGTATTTGAAGTTTCACAATGTGGTTTCTTCATTTGGGTTCATTGAGAATATTTTTGCTCAATGTATATATCACAAGGTTAGTGGGAGTAAGATCATATTTCTCATCTTATATGTAGATGATATTTGCTTGCAACAAATGATTTAGGGTTGTTACATGAAGTGAAACAATTTTTCTCTAGACATTTTGATATGAAAGATATGGATGATGCATCTTATGTCATTGGCATAAAGATTCATAGAGATAAACATAAAGAAATTTTAGGTTTATCTCAAGAAGCCTATATTAATAAAGTTCTTGAAAGGTTTAAAATGCAAAATTGTTCACCAAGTGTTGCACCTATTATGAAAGGTTACAAATTCTGCTTAGATCAATGTCCCAAAATGAACTTGAAAAGAAACAGATACAAAATATTCCTTATGCTTCAGCCGTTGGAAGCCTAATGTATGCTCAAGTCTGTACAAGACCTGACATTACTTTTGCTGTTAGCATGTTAGGAAGATATCAAAGTAATCCAGGAATTATCCATTGGAGAGCTACAAAGAAGGTCTTAAGGTACCTTCAAGGGACCAAGGATTTCATGCTTACATTATAGACGAACCGACAATTTGAAAATTGTTGGATACTCAGATTCAGACTTGGCGGGATGTGTTGATTCCAGGAAGTCAACGTCATGATACATCTTTATACTTGCTGATGGAGCAGTATCTTGAAAGAGTGCAAAACAATCACTTGTAGCCACTTTTACCATGGAAGCCGAGTTTATTGCTTGTTTTGAGGCTACATCACAAGGTGTTTGGTTAAAAATTTAATCTCTGGTTTTAAGATTATGGATTGTATCTCTAGACCATTGAAAATATATTGTGACAATTCAGCTCTGTATGTATGGCTAAGAATAATAGAAGTAGTAGTCGAAGTAAGCACATCGATATTAAGTACTTAGCCATTAAAGACCGAGTTAGGTCTAATGAGGTACAGATAGAGCATATTAGTACTAAACAGATGATAGCTGATCCTTTGACAAAAGACATGCCACCAGGATTGTTTAGGGATCATGTTATTAATTAGTATGGGTTTATGTTCTGTAACGTCACTTATATGACTTATATATGTTATATCATATGACATATTTGGATATAAAACTCTTATTATTGTTTGTTTTCCATTTGGTTAGTATATATACGCATACATGATTGAGAATGATAAATAAAATTCAGTGAAGGACCTAGAATAAGCATTGGGCTTATTACTACAGAAATACCACATGAAGAGTTTATTCAATTAGGAGATGTTGCATTATAATACATAGAATGTAATACTCGATTAATGAAATTGTGATTCCATCTAAATTTATGATTCAAGAATTAAAAATTTTCAAATTAAATCAAAGAATTTATTGGCACTAACCGGAGGTACGTTACTGATTTTATAGAATATCTAACATCAAGTTGAGTTTTCAATCTTGATTTAACTAGTATCCAAATTGAACTTATACTTTAATTGGAGAAAGAAGTATGTTGACATAAAATCAAGTTCTCCAAAATTAATTAGATGTAAATAAATATTCCGTCTTCAAAACAAAATCTTGATTTAAACAACACTGAAATTGCACTAATACTTGAGTTAGTAAAAGAAGTATATATGTCGCAAGATAAACTCAAGGTATCCAAAATTAATTGGATGTAAAATATTCCTTCTTTTAAAAAGAAAAAAAAATCGCGCGTTGGTAGAACACATAAACCATGTCGACACACAAAGCTGACCATTTTGGGAGCTCTATTAGCTTCAACCTTAATTCCAAGTAAGCCGCAAGCCTTTCGGTAAGAGATTTTGAAAAGGTATTTGGTTTTTTAAGTAAGATTTTTGAAAACATAAATACATACTTTTTAAGGTATTTGTGCTAGTAATTTTTAAAAAATAGAGATATTTTTAAAAATATTTAAAGTGGGATGGCTAAAATTATTTTGTATTTATTAAATTTAAAAAATCTAATATAATTTTATATATTAATAAATTTTTAAATTTAACTTGCTCTTATATATATATATATATATATATATATATATATATATATATATATATATATATATATATATATATATATATATATATATATATATATATATAGTATTTTTAAACTTTAGAAATTATTTTATCAAATTTAATTGTTATTTTGTGTATTTATTAAAAATTATTTTTAATTTATTTTATTAAATATAAATGCGACCATTTTTAAAAACATATTTTTTAAAATCTAACTTAAATAAACTTCTTTTAAAAAATAAAAATTTTGTCAAACTTGGTTTAGGTCACAAGTCACAACATAGCCGTATTTGGAACACTCATCTTCTATAAAAGAACAACATACAATGCCATGATTAAAAGTGAAATTTTAGTATGAAAAATAAAGAAATTTATTTTTTTCAGTAAATAAAAGCTCACCTAAAAAAATTTATCACATGTTCTTATGAATTTAGAGAAGATAAATACTAGAGGACATTAAAATTTATTTTTTTTTATCATCAATATTTAAAAATATAAGTTATAATATAGTATATTGTTTAATTATTAAATTAAAAGAAATGAGTTAATGACTAAAGGTGAAGGTTAAATCCCATAAATTTTGATAATTTTGTGACATTATTCTTTGGATAGAATCTCGGCTCCTTATCCAAATTTACTTTTCAAAAAAGAATTTTCGACATACTTAATTTTCCAAGAATATTATTTTCTAAATAATCAAAGGTCAATTTTATGGTGGCTGTAACTTTGGTGTCGAAATTGCTGAAGTTATCCTTTATAGTAAGTTTTAAATATTAAAAAATTATTTACTTTTATATTTTTTAATTTAAATATTAAATTTTATCTCATTTTAATAAGTTAGGCAAATATATATAGGCACCATAACATAACATGCACCATAATCAAAAGTGTCGCCCCACAAGGAAACGTTGTCAGTTCCACTGTTTCGGGATGGCTAATGGCAGGATGCTATATATGGTAATGCAATAATTGGAACTGACTTTATGAATAACTGGTAGACAAGATCAAAGCCTAACTGTTTACTTCATTAAATTTAGGGCAAAAATGGTCAGCTATGTCTCATTCTTGCAAAGGAAAAAAAAGGGAAATAATTACTATAGTTTATAAGCACATCCAGTGTTGAGTTTTACTTGTGAAATGAAATATGTATCCCAGCCAAAAACATTGTATTAATCCATGCATGCATCCTTCATGTATCTGAATAAAATTAAACAAAATCAACAGCATAAAGGCGTATATCAAAAACAAAAACAGCCAAGGTGGTTGTTGATCATATAAATATAGTTCTTGTTCTCTGAGTAGAGATTATATATTGATGCTATTTATTTCAAAAAGCAACTCCGAGCAGACAGAGCAGCAGAATCAGAAATTAACGCACATTGTCTGCGAATACAAAAAAGGTTGAGGTGAGATATGTATGCATAATATAGTGAAAGCATAATATTAGAAAATGGACAAGAAGTAAAAACAAGTTATAGTCAATTAAACCTTCTTTCCTTTGTAATTAATAAGCATTATGCTACAGCAAACATTGAAAATGGACAAGGAAGGAAAATTGAAGTAACTGCTTAAACCTTAACAATGCGGCAATAAATGAAACCAATCAATCAAAGCTAGAACGAAAAAAAAAACCATTCAAGTCCACACATCACAATTTGATATACGGAATAAATCAATATTCATATAAAGTGGTTCATAATCATAATACAAGACCGTACCAAGTTAGGGCTGAAGCATATCGATGTTACAAGACAGATTTAACGAAAAATGATGTTGATGTTCTCATCATTGATGTATTGATATCCCAAACACATGCTTTTAGAGGCAAATCATATTACCCCTCTAAAATACCTTTCAAAAATAAACATATATATATTAAAAAATATAATAAAATCAATTGTGATAATAGGTATTTAAAATTGTATAAATAAACAAGATTATTCTTAAATAAATAAAGAGAAAGTTTAGGGACCAACAATTTTTATGTTTAGTGGCTAGCACTTAACCATCAAAAGAAAAGTAAGTGATCTCCTACTATTAGATGTAATCTCACATCATTAAAAACACTATTATTGATCAATTGATGGTTACAAAACACAAAAATTATTAACTCCTAGCACTCTTCTAAATTTCATCTTAATATTAAACACAGACAATTATTTTGAAATATTAATATATTTTGTTTTAGTTTTTGAATTTAAAACAAAAAGTGAGTCATTGATGAATCAAATTAAATATGAAAAAGGTTATTTGTATACTCACTTGACATATTAACCAGCGTTGCTGCGGCAAATTCGTCCTGTTTACCAAAAGATAAAAAGTAAATAAAATAAAAATCACTCTTTCTGTTGCTGATGCATATATAAGGTATCTATTTTCTAAACCCAAAATATAACATATTATTTCTAAAAAAATATCAAAAACCTTAAATTGACCATAAATAAGGTAAACATAAATGATAAATCATTGCATCAATTAATTACTATTCAGGAAATCCAACAATAAATTATTTATAATTAAGGGGAAGAAGAGCATAGCATAATTAGATCTGATCTATTCGACAACCAGGGTAAAAATTTAAGCTTTCACTTCTCACAAATCGTCAGCAATCACTTCATCTGGCAGTTTGCAAATAATCAAAAGAAAAAAAAGGACGAAAATTTCGAAATAAGATGCCAAAGTAGATGAGAAGTTTTACCTGGAGACCTGATGAGAGTCAATGGGGAAGCTTGTTATTGAGTTTAAGAATGGAAGAATATTGGTAGCCAAGGTATATCGGATTGATATATAATCCCCCACACATGACCTAACTAATTATTAATTTATTATTAAGAGATGGTCGTTTTTTATTATTTATTGTAATGGCTTAAAAAGATGCAAATATCTGGGTCCTTAATTTATTACAGCATAAAAAGGATCGACCCGGTCTTAGCCAACTAACAACACATTCAGCTTACTCTTAAGGGATAAATTTCATAAGCACACCAACCGCATCAGCAGGAATAAAATATGATTTAATTCAAGAATCCACCTTTTGAATTTTCTTATCCCTTCCTTTCTTTTCTTGGTGATATAATAAATCTCCCAATTACATCTGCGTTTTATTACATACTCCCCGCAGTCGTATACAATCATTTTCGTATGAATCAGAAAATTGAGTGAGCATATTGATTGAATAGTCAACTCTCCCTCAGCTAGAATAAAAAATAAATAAAATGTTCTGATGATTTGTGGCCACTACCAGCAATCACCACCACAAATTAAACCTTTGAGCTTATATATTAAGAAAACTTTTGGAAAAAAATATAAGACTTAAGCTTTTAGTTAATTTTGTATACATTTATTATAATAAAAAAAATGTATTAATGATAATATTAAAATTAACATGTGTTATTATTATTATTATAGAAAAATAGACAAAAAATACACACGAAATATCACTAAACAATATCACGCGCATGAATAATTTAAAAATCCAAATATGCACACGAAATGGAATTTATCTTTCATGCGAGCAAGGAGAATTATTAATGAAACAGGAAAATGAGATCCAAGGGCACATTATATAGAACAATTACTGACCTGTGGTTTGGATGGATCTTCATTTCCTAGCTTCTCAAAAACGAAAGCGAGGTCTCCGGTTGGTGCATGGCGAAATGGCCAGATATCAACATTTTCCTCCTCTTTCAAACCGGCTTGTCGGACAAAGTCACTCCAATGGTGGTCAGCCTCTTTCTTATGGGTTATGACGTATTTACCGTCGTTCAGCACAGCAAAGGATGAAACAAAATGTATAGAGGGATCGCAGGTGTCAAAAACTCTTGCTCGGATCCCATTTTTGAGGATTTTGGTTTCTTTCTTCTTCAAGTAAGCCAAGATTTTCTCTTTGGCACCGTCTGTAGGTATAAAGATGGCATCGCGGTGTGCTGTCTCGCGGTTCACATCCGTCTTTCTCAGCGTCTTTCGAATAGGATCTTCGAGTTGGGGACCTAAGGCTGTCAAACAGTAAGCCTCCATGATTTTTCGTGGTTTTAAGGACGCAAGGGCCTTGCTAGCATCCCGTTCGTTGTACCCAACCATGGGTACGTAGCGGACTCTTCACAAGTGTCAAAAGAACCAATGCAAGGACTTCTATAGGGTGTTATGGGATTGCCGGTGTGATATTCTGTGGGACCGCCTTGTGTTATTCAAAAAATCAAAAACAAAAGAGCAAAGTATGTTTTTGAACTATTTGGGGCTGAGTCCAAAATTGTCCCTAATATTTTAATCGCTTTGTTTAAGTTTTTAATATTTTAAAATTAACTCAACGTTATTTTGCTATTAGAAATCTATTTATAAAATTGACGACGGACAAAATTGAGACGATTTTAAAACGTTAAGAACTTAAATAGCACAAAAACATTGATAATAAAAAATTGATACATAAAAATAAATTTTAATTTTATCTTTTAATAATATCATTTTTTTACTATACATAATATTCAATTATTTTTTAATCACATCTAAGTAAATTATATTTAATCATATTACTTTTATTTTAAATAAATTAATTTTTTTATAATTTTACTCTTAAAGATTTTTAGTTATCATAAAATATTTGTAGAATAACTAGTATATAAACTAGGAGAAAAGAAAAAAATAATATATATACAATAAAATATAAATTATACCTTTTGTCTCTAATATATTATACTTCTTTAAAATTATAAAAAAATAAATTTATTATGTGATTAAGTGTAATTTATTTAGATGTAATTAAAAAATAATTGAATATTATGTACAATAAAAAATTAATATTATTGAAAGATAAAATTAAATTAAAATTTTTTTTATGTATCACTTTTTGTTCCTAATATTTTCGCCCTATTTAAGTCTCTAACGTTTTAAAATTGTCTTAATTTTGTCCCGCCGTCAATTCTGTTAACGGATCCCTAACGACAGGACAACATTGAATCAATTTTAAAATGTTAGGGACTTAAATAGGACGATTGAAATGTTAGGGACAACTTTAAAATTTATCCCAAACGTTGGAGAACAAAAATAATGCCAGGCGAAAACCTTCTCTTCAACCACTTTTGTGTCATCTTTTCAAGAAAAAGAAAATCTAATAATAAATACGGTGGTTCAAATATTCGAACAAAATACTGCAACAAGTTTTTATCACCCGGCTTGACCCATGTTGGAAATCCATCTTTGTAACTTGGCTCTTGATGAGATTCATCATTTTTGCACATTAGAGATAAAAATTGAAAAGTATAAGTAGATAATAAGAATACTAAACAACGTCAATAAATATGTTGAATGTTTAATTTAATAGGTATGTAGATAATTATATTCATTATTTTTAATTAGATAGTTATTTCTTTTCATTCGATTTACTTATAGACCGTTAATAATGACTGAAAGTTTGATTCAATAGGTGTGTATATGGTTATCAAAGTTTAGGAAGTAACCTGGGAGTAGAGTATTTTTTTAAGTTGAGTCAATTTTACAGTTCATTGTTCACATTGTTTACAAAAATTATTGTTTACCTAACAAAATTGGATAAAAATTAAAATAGAAAAAGATGAATTAAGATTAAAAATAAAAAATAAAAGAGTTGAAATAAAATTGAATATAAACAGGATTATTTTATTTTTTATTTAATTAATTTTTTAATACAATAAAAAATAGATTCTTCAATTTAATTTGTGCAAATTATAATTTAAGAATTAAATTAAAAGATATCACTTAATTTTTTATCCAATTTTTCAATGTAAGAGAGGAATTCGTTTAACTTCATTTGTTTGCATTATAAATTTATCTCGAAACCATAAAAAAAGATGTTTACACCTCTAATAATTTTTATGATGATTACAATAATTTAGGAGATATTTATAATTTTTTATTAGGTTAAAATAAAAAAATCTAAATCCACAAATATATAATTTAATTTAATAACTAAATAAACAAATCAAATTAAATTGAATATTCTAAAAATATAAATTAATAATTTTTAAATAATACTTAAATTCTTTATATTACTTAATATTTGAAGCACCTATCAACTAAGATTACTTTAAAAAATAATTATGATTTAAGCCCCACTTTTTAATCGATAATCGCAAATATTCACATGAATTATAATAATTTTTTTGGCCAAACTTTTCTCCCCTCCACTCTCAAGAATACTATGAAGCTTCCTGGCAAGAGTCTCGACGTGTATCTGCGTGGATGGAATTGCTAAGAGAATACAAAACAAACCCAAAGGCACCTAAGTAAATACCGAATGGAATAATCAGTGTAAAATCAGTTTATAATTTTGACAAAATATTGATTAATTTTGTGTACAACAACAACCATGGAAGAAAAATTTACCCACCATTTATTTAAGAATGGTATGATCCTAGCATTGCCCCTCTTGCATTAGCAACAAAAATTCCTTTGTATCCCCTAGGATTATATATGTAAGTGAACAAGGAAAACAGCAATAAACCGCAATCAAACACTTTTCTTGAGGTCGGATACATAATTGTTTGATATGCCCAACAATCAATTTAATCTGAAAAATTAAGATCTATATAAAAATATATATATTTTGGTGGGTCCCAACCTCAAGTGAGACCCACAACTTGTCGAGAAAGAAATAAAGAAAGAAAGAAAGTGGCTATCGCCGCCACGAGGAAAAGAGAGAGAGATTCAAGGCTTCATTCATTTTTTGAATGAAAGAAAAGAAGCAGTAGGGTTTAGCGAAAGGAGCATTGTCAACTTTGATTATATTGACTTAATAAATTTATTTTATTTTTTATGAAAATTTAATATGTTATTTTTAGTGAAGAGATGAATATTAAAATATAACTTGTTAGTTATATTGTCTTTGTTTTTATCTGATTTGAGATATCTATTTTTGTAAAAAATTTATGCTGATAGTGAAAGACTTTTTTAGACTAAGTTTCGTAAATTTTTTTGTCTCTTTTTTAAAAGTTTTTTCATGTTAAAATTCTGATATCTGATTATTTAATTTCTACTATTATATTTACTATTTAAAATATTTTTGGTATTATTTATTTAATCACACAGATAGTGAAAAGATTATTTTTAATATTTCTACTGTTAAACAAGTTCTTGTTTACCTTTTTGTTGAATTTCCCCAACAATATAGAGTAAGTCTTAATAGTTAATTCGTTTTTTTCTGTACATGACTACTTGTCAATTCATTCTCAACAGAATAAGACCTATGTTATTATATTTTATTAAGATCATGTAGCAGCAGTAAAATTCGGACTAGGAGTGTAGGAGATAGATAGAACAGCGCCCACAGTCCTCACAAGTTTTCTGGTTTTGTTAATAATTTTAGTTAATAGAAATTTATTTAGGTGGTTCATATTTTTAAAATTTTGTCTTATATTTAAACTAGTATTAATTAATAACTTTTTATATTAAAAGTATTGCTCTTTAATATGTTCTAATTAAAATTTTACGCATTCGGCAACCAAAAAAACATATAGGCATTTAATAAACTCTAGTTAAACTCATGTGGTCATGTATTCTCTTGGTAACATAAATATATTTCATCTTCGTAATATTAATCGCTAATTCCGTACTAATTATACTTTCAGCCAATTAACGACCGTTTCTTGTCATCGGCTAATTGGCGAATTTTATTAAGTCATTTTTCGATTATAAAACGGGGCCCAGCCGTTATGTCAAAAAAATTTTATAGTAAAATCTCCATACGCTTAACTCTAATTATTATGAAAAGGGGCCTAGCCGTTATGTTATTTTTATAGTAAAATCGGCACACGCTTAACTCTAATTTTATTTAGATTTTCTTTTTGTTCTTAGAAAAAATATATTTTCACTTTATTCTCTAGATGTATCTGGATGTTTCTCTTGGAGCGTGAGGACCTGAGGCCCTTTCCCTCACAAAATCACCGCTCATGAATCATGATGTGGCAGTCAAGTGGTATCTAACCAAAAAGACGTTAACCCCTTCCTCACGGCAGAACCCTAGTAGACTAGTTATGACCTCCAATTGTGCAACTCAAAAATAATTCACACACACATACACAGGGCCAGAGCCGTGTGTAAGGTTAGGGAGTTAGGTTTGGACTTTGGAGTTACAAATTGGTCTCCACCTTTTTTTGTTGATTGTTTTGGGCTATTAAATAACATAAACTCCAACCACCAGCCAGGGAGGCAGGAGTTTTGGATTGGGCTCCGATATTCCGTTTCTCTGGTCTGACAATTTTAGGTGATGCTGATTCTCCGAATATTTCAGTCCAGATAAGAAATTCAGAATATAATACAAGTTTTCCACTTTGTATGGACAGGGCCAATAATTTCGGGTCCCCATGACAAAAAAAAGGCTTGCCCAATGCCCTTTACCAAAATTTCTTCATATTTATCATAACAATCCGAAGAAAATTGGGTCATAATAAAGGCCGATTTTTTGGTGCAGGCTATTTTTGTGTCGAATTAGTCTAACTTTTTCTTAAGTTAAGTTTTTAATATTTAAAATTATTTATTTTTATATTATTTAAATTAAATATTGACTTTAACTAATTTAAGTATCAAAGTTTAGGTAGCATGATATTAAGATAAATTTTAAGACATTTAACATATTTGTATAGTATTTAAGAGTGTTTGAAAATGTTCCGGATGATTTCAGAATACTCTAAAATATCCTTAAAAGACTCTAGAAGGTAATAAACTATTTTAGAAGAATATGAATATATGTAGAAATATGAAGAGTAGTGTATAATAATCTAAAAATATTTAAAAAAATATGATAGGTTAGATATTTATAATGAAATTTTTAGACACTCGATTTGGACCGTTGATTAGATTTAATCACACGTCTATTAAGGAGATGGATATCTATAAATAGGAATTGATAGTTAGAATTTGAATGAGTCATTTGTAACAAATACTTAAATAATAAAATATTTTTTTTACAAAAATTTCTTTTCTCAAGTGCTTTTCTCGTGTTCTTAACTTGAGAAATTGAGTAAGTACAAGTGCTGACATAATAATGTTGGAATATATCCATATCCAAAACCGTGACAATAATCATCACCTATAATGAAAGAAAAAATTGTCATTGCATTATTGCTTGCTTTTGCCCGGTAGCGTGTTGATACTTAAAAAGACTTGTAGAATGTTTGGAATGGCAAATAATTAAAGTCGATGAATTGGAGAACAAAATTATTCCAAGTTTATAGCATTATTTCCAGAATATCTGAGTCAGATAGCAAAACCAATACCAATAGCAGAAATTACGTTTAAAAGAAATAATAGGAGTTCTTCATACACCCAAAAATGATACTTCTTAAACTTTGCAACTAGTATGAAAATTTTAGGCCTTGATTATTCTAGAAAAAATTACCATTTTTACACAGATTTTTACTACAAGCTACTTAAACTCAATAAGCTTAACCAGGCAAGCACAATTTGTAACTTTTCACACGTTTAGTTATCGGATGGAAAACTCAAGCCATCTGAAACACAAGGAACCAGTTATTGTTGCTGTTGCTGGATCAAAACCTCTCATGAGTATGAACATGCATTCTCTTTAAGTATGAAAAGTTTGCTGCTTTCAGAATCAAGAACAATCGAGCAAGAAATCTGTTGTCTATGCCTAGATTTCACCAACTTCCCAACAACATTCCCTTTTGATTTAACCTCAAAGACAAACCGCATTGGTATTTTTCGGTTGCCGGCTGAATCAGATAAGCTTGCCCCAGCTCCATATAGAGGAACCTTGTCTCCTTTCATGTTCATATACACCGTTCGTCGACTCTTTCGCTGCTGATAGTATTTCTTCAACTGCAGCAAGATACAAGTGAATATGGAATTAAACATCTAAGAATGTCTTAAACAAATACACCTAAATGTCTTAATTTTTTTCTAAAATTTGCTGTAACTACACAAATTGAGAAGATTTTATGGCAAAAATTTTGAATAAGACAACGTCATTAATATAGCAAAATTTCTACGATAACGATAACAATAACGACAATAACAACGATATATATAAGAAGATGATGACGATGCTATAACAATAATGATCATGATGATGAAGATGATGAAGGAGAAGGAGGAAAAAGAAAGAAGAGAAAAAAATTCAACGAAAAAAGGAGGAGGAGGAGGAGGTGGTGGTGTTGGTGACGAAGATAAGGAAAGAGAAAAATAACAAAAAAAAAAAAGAGAAGACGAAGTGTCAGGAGAAAAAAAAAGAGAAGAAGAAAAAACAGACAGAATATGTGAATATAAATGATTTGTATAAACTTATATATTTAAATGATTCATATATAGAGAACAATTGTTATGATAATTTTTACTATTTTGAGAAATTATTTCCTATTATATATTATGTCTGAAAACTGTAACTATTAATAAAAATATTTGATAAAAAACTAACTAAAAATCATTAAAATTTATTTTATTATTTTTTAATTTTTTAATTTTTTCTCTCTAATATTACCGAACTATTAATTGGTACAAACATTATTATATTCCACCTAGCGGCAGTGAAATTTTGATTAGGAAATTTACTTAATATACTAAAATTGGGTTTTCTCCCGACTACTAAAGATGACGTGTCGATCTCTCATGCCTCCGTTTTCCCTCCAAAACGAATAAAAAATTTTTTCTATTCTAAATTATTTTATTGTAATTATATTATAATTAATACTAAATGAATAATATATAATTATACTAATTTAGCAACATATCTTCATTATAATTATATCAAATCAATATTTAATGCACTATTAAACTACTTATTAATTATCAATTAAAAATACTTTTAATAATTTTAATGATAATAATAATATCAATAATAGTAATAATAATAATAAAAAATCTTTGTTATCCGATTCACGTATATCAAATAATTTTTCTAAATTATTTTATAAAAAATATCTTTAATATAATTATATTATAATTAATATTTAATGAATAATATATAATTATACTAATTTAGAAACACATCTTCATTATAATTGTATTAAATCAAAATTTAATGCATTATTAAAAAAATATCTTAATAATAGGTAATTTACATTTTTATTTTTATTTTACTAAAGTCTATATATAGTGTTTTCCTGTGGTACATGAATCTAAATTTGAGAGTCAATTCATAATTTTATATTTAGTGTTTTTTTTTTACTACTTCATAGAATAAGAATGTATTCTTCATTTTTTATTGAAGTTGATCCTTTTAAGGTACAATTTATAATTTTTTATAATATTTTTCATATACTCATTCTATTATATTATTCTTTTGATAATTTTTTATTTGTTGTTACTTTAAGTTATTCTTATCGTCTAATGTTCCAGTTCGATTGTCTTTTAATTTGCCACAATCATTTACAATGCATCACATCCATGAAATACATCATCGAGTTGTCTTCACTGATTCGGGTTCCAACTACATGGATGTAAGCGTTCAAAGAAGAGGCAATAGTCTCTACTTTATCGAAGGATGGTTGGATCTACTCACCTATTATGACCAACCCAATGGAATGTGGTTAAAGTTAGATTTCTTAGGAGGAGCTCAATTTTTGATTGAAGAATTGCATCCACGGAACTTTATAGGGCAAGTTTAAGTTCCATCCCCTCCATGCTTTTTACGTTTGTCCGAAAATTTTCGAAGTGGAGCACATAATGAAATTAAATTCCCTCAGTTTCAGTTCAGTTTTGCTAAATTCGTGACAAATTCAGATATGCAATTTCAATGATTGGTAATATATTTAAATTTTCTTAGTTTAAGTTGTTCATTATTAGAATAATTTTTTAACATATTTTGATTTTTTTCAGAAATTACCAGCTTTCTTTTGCTTGCATGCATGCAATGCCATTGAGAGGAATAAGAGTTAGTTTGGTTTCTCGGTGTGGCAATTTTATACCTTGCCGCATTGCACGGATAGCGGATGATGAAGCTTATCTAACAAGAGAATGGTCTGATTTTGCACGAATTCTAAATATTGAAACTTACGATGTTATTTCAGTTGGTTGTTGTTACAAGAATGATTCTATACTATAGGTGACTAAAGACTAGAATAGGTTCAATATTGTTTATGTAATTTGGTTTTACTATTAGTATTTGATTAAATTATAATTATAGAATTTTAAATTATTGCCTCAATTTATATATTACGATTATTTTTTGTGGATGTGCTATTTTTAAATAATTTAATAAAATGAAGTAGTGTCAGATATTATTAAGTTTATTTTCATCCTTTATTTCTTTATTTGTATTTTCATTATATTTGACAAAAAATGAATCTACACATATATTAAATCGTTGACCTAAAGACAATTTTTTGCCAATAGAAACATATTTTATTTATAATTGAAATAAAATTTATTTGCCAATAATCGGTGGATAAAATTGAAATTACACCGTGTCATATAATTATAATTGATTAATTGGTATAAAATAAAATTATACCCGTGCCATGAGTAATAATATAAATAATTATATCTTAACAAAATATACTTTGAAATAATTTATAAACAATTATCTTAACAAAAATAATTATTTAATAATTGATTTAAAAAACAATGCAAAAAATAATTATTAATAATAGTATTATTAACTGGGTAAATAATATAATTTTAAATTATTACTTGAAATATAAATAATATATGGAAATTTATTGAGTAAATCAATGATTTTGCACCTTAATAATTTGACAATTATTACTCAATTAACCAGTTAATTGAATTAGTAATAACAATTTCCAATTTCAAGTTTTGTATATTAAGTAGTTTTTAAAAATTGGGTAACAACGATTTACACGGGAAAATCATTGATAAATTCAATTAACCATATAGAAGATAATATACTAACAGTTTTAGTATATTATTTATGGCAAGCGAAATTATTTCCTTATATTTTCTATTAAAATTGAAATTAGTAATAGTTTAAAAAAATATTTATTAATAAAATTACTAATAGTTACATTTTTATACACAGAATATATGTTTTCTATATATTATTTAAAAAATATAATGAAACATGAATAATGAATGAGTATGTTATTTCTTCGACTAGATAATTAATGTAAAATCGAGTACCATTTTTTATTCGATTGAGGTCATATTCTATTTGGTGAAAGTTTCAATCACCTTAATTAAATCCTGTCTTTGTGCCTTAACTTATACAAGTAGTAACATGTTACATATTATTTGGTATATCTAAGTAGTTATTTCCCATAGCGAAAATGTAAAAAATCATATTAAGGTTTATTGCCAAATAATTAGTGGATGAATAATAGTAGATTATATTATTTTGGAAAAGTATTTTCATTATAATTATATTAAATTAATATTTAATTATGATAAAATATGTTAATTATAATTATATCATAGAATTATAATAATTACGATATTTATGTTATATATTTTAATCATTTATGTACGTAAATAATTAGAAATCAATCAAATCAAATTATCACGGTAAATAATATGTTGTATATTGTTACGGAAAATAATCCGTAGATAAAATTGAAATTACACCCGTGTCATATAATTATAATTGATTAACTGGAATAAAATGAAATTATACCCGTGTCATGAGTAATAATCTAAATAATTATATCTTAACAAAATATAATTTGAAATAATTTATAAACAATTATCTTAACAAAAATAATTATTTAATAATTGATTTAAAAATCAATGCAAAAAATAATTTTTAATAATAGTATTATTAACTGGGTAAATAATATAATTTCAAATTATTACTTGAAATATAAATAATATATGAAAATCAATTGAGTAAATCAATGATTTTGCTCCTTAATAATTTGACAATTATTACTCAATTAACCAGTTAATTGAATTAGTAATAACAATTTCCAATTTCAAATTTTGTATATTAAGTAATTATTAAAAATTGGGTAATAACGATTTACACGAAAAAATCATTGATAAATTCAAATAACCATAAAGAAGATAATATACTAACAGTTTTAGTATATTATTTATGGCAAGGAAAATTATTTCCTCAAATTAAATTTTATATAATTATAGTAAGTCTCTATAATTAAAACAATACAAAATTGCTTCATATATAGCAATAATATTATGCATATTTATATATCTCTTCTTTTATCTCTTTTTTCAAAATATTGGCATATAATTAATGTAGAAAATATATAATATTAAACTGTTTTGTTATGCATATATATGAATTTATATAATAACCCGTATAATTTATACGTATGGCATAATACATATGTCAAAAAAAGATTCCATAATTTTTGAAAACCACTGTTTTGTTATATGAAATTGAAATTGAAATTAAATAATTTTTATTTATATAATTTTTTTCTATTAGTATCAAGTATCTCCATTAAAAATTCATATCGTTTGTAATGTGTGTGTATATATATATATATATATATATAAGTCGTAATAGTCAATTGTTTCAATTATTTTTCATTTACAAAATTCGTATCTTATTCGTATTTTTTTCTCTTTATTATTTTCCATACCTAATGACTACAAGTTATGATTCTATCAACAGTATTACCTGTAGTAGATTATGTAATGAAAATGTTTGGAAAATAAAGGCAAGGATTATAAGCTTATGGAAAGTTCCATCCAAATTTGACAAGAGTAAGACAGCTTATCTAAAAATGGTTCTCATGGATGATAAGGTAAGTTGATTATTCTACATGATTTCTTCGAGTGATGCTAGGTCCAGTTTATATATATTCACTGTTCACATTTTAACTTTATTTTGTGAGTAAACTCTTGGAGGAATCAACCACAGTGCGATTTAATAGAGTTGTAAGTGCTAATAGTCTTCGTTTTTAATTTGTTTTACAGTGTGATAAAATCCATTGTTCAGTGAAGAATTATTTGGCAAAGATGTTTGAGAATGAATTGATCGAGGGAAAAGTTTATGTCTTCTCAAATTTTCTGATTGAGGAATCAAGCGGAATTTATCTTCCGACTACACGTGTGTAGAATAACCTTTAAAAAGGAGTCACGTATAGTAAATACGATCGATGATCGTAACATTCCTGACAATCATTTCAATTTTCTCGATCATGCTGATATTGAGACAAACAAATGAAAAAGCTAACTTATTTGGTGCGTAGTTAATTTGTATTATTATTATTATTATTATTATTATTATTATTATTATTATTATTATTATTATGTTGTTTCATTTATTTGTCTTTAATTTCATGCTTTTAATTCGTCTTTTTTTTAAATTAGATGTTATTGGATTCTTAACCGAAAAAGGAGAACTTATAAAATCATATTGAGTATTACTAGATTATTCATGGTCATATTGAGTATATATGCCTGATTTATTGAAAAAAGTAGATTAAATAACTATTTTATAGTTAATACAATTAACACTATATTAAGAAAAGAAAAACAACGCATATAAGTTATTCTTTTATTAATTAAATTATTATAATTAAAATGAAATTTAACATAACAACTTAAAATTATAATTTCAATCTTATCACGTGCATGACACGGAATCACGGATGATTAAACTTGTTTAGGAGGTAAAACAGGCTGAACAGCAGCCACGGTCCTCAATTTTTTCGCTTCTGTTAATAATAATAAGATTTTAGTTAATATAGAAAATTTAGGTGGTCATATTTTTTAATATTTTTTTATATTTAAATAAATATTAATTAATCATTTTTTATATTAAAAATATTAATCTTTATTATTATTCAAATGTTAACTTTTATGGATTAAATCTTAATTTGTTTTAACATTTTAAACCTCATTTTTCAATCTAAAATAATTTCATAGGGATTGAATATTATTTTATGGTTAACATGTTACTATATTATATTGAAGAGTTAATAACTTTTGATTTTAGTATACAAGTAAAATTGACTCATCAGTCATCAACGATTATCATATATAAAAACTTTTTCTTTGATTATAGACTCTAAAGTATTAATTATTGATGGATGAAATTTACGATTTTGTACAAAAAAAAAAAAAAAGAATAAGTGTTAACAAAAAATTTTAATTATATCTTTTTAATATTTGAAATAAGGAAAACTTTGGAAGCATACTATATTTACTAATTTATTTTAAAAGCATACATAAAAAATATTAAAAAAATACTTTTTGTTATGAATGACATTAAAATATAAAATTATATTTTTATTATAAATTTCTATTTTGATATAATATTTGTTAAAAAAATTTATTAAAAATAATAAAAGAAACTAACGTCACTAAATATATAATATAATATTTAATTATATAAATTTTTAGATTTTGAGCCATTTAAAATATTTGGACCACTGACTACTAGAGAAAAAAGTTGAATAGAAGCAATTGTCTAGGTCAATGTACGTATCTCAAATGGACAAAAATACCAAATCTTTTCATGCCATTACAAAATCTATGAAGAAAAGCAAGATTATGGAGGAGGCATGTATTAGTGGAAAATGCTATAAAGGTGTCAGAAGGGTGAAGGGAGAAGAAAGTATTAGTAATATGGAACCTGTATGGACTGAAAGAATTGGACTTTCAAAAACCAATTACAATTTCAGGTGGGGATTCGTGGATAAGGTATTGGAGAGCATGGGCTTGAGAGGAAAATGGAGACAATGGATAAACTCTAACCACCAGCCAAGAAGGTAGGAATCTGTGGGAGAGATAATTGGGCTTGCGATTCCTTTCTCTGATCTGACCATTTTGCTGATTCCCCAAATTTTCCAGCCCAGATAAGAAATTCCAAATACAATACAAGCTTTCCCCCTTGTTTGGGCAGCACCACAAATTAGGGGTCCCATTACCAAAAACTATTAAAGGAAAGAAAATTAGGCTTGGTCAATGCCCTTTATTCAAATTTATTGATATTTATCATAACAATCTGAAGAATATATATTGGGTTATGTTTAACTTGCAAGGAAATGGAAAACTGTCACGTTACATTATTGGTTACTTTTGCACGGTAAAACAGAATTATTCTAGGTTCATAAGCATTATTTTCAGAAAATCTTAGCCAGATGGCAAAACCAGCCAATACCAACAGCAGAAATTACATTAAAAAAGAAATAAAATAGGAGTTCTTCATTCCCCCAAAAATTATACTTCTTAAACTTTGTAAGTAGTTTGAAAATTTTAGCCCTTGATTATTCTAGAAAAACCACCATTTTTTCACATATTTCTATTACATGCTACTTGAACTCAATAAGCTTAACCAAGCACAATTTGTATCTTTCACACCTATACCTATCTGATGGGAAAACCCAAGCCCGCTGAATGGAATGAAATGAAATGGACTATGATGAAACACAAGAAACCAGTTATTGCTGCTGCTGCTGGATCAAAACCTCTCATGAGTATGAACATGCATTCTCTTTAAGTATGAAAGGTTTGTTGCTTTCAGAATCAAGAACAACCGAGCAAGAAATCTGTTGTCTATGTTTAGATTTCACCAACTTCCCAACAACATTCCCTTTTGATTTAACCTCAAAGACAAGCCGCATTGGTATTTTTCGGTCAACGGCTGAATCGGATAAGCTTGCTCCAGCTCCATATAGAGGAACCTTGTCTCCTTTCATATTCATATACACAGTCCGCCGACTCTTTCGCTGCTGATAGTATTTCTTCAACTGCAGCAAGATACAGGCGAATATGGAATTAAACATCTAAAAATGTTGGTCAACGATAACATAACATATCCTTCTATGTCAAAGATTAGTGTTAAAAGGGTTCTTACCTCTCCAGTTGCAACTGAAATCTCAGAATACATGAGGTTTGCTGACTTGGAACTAACATGAATGCCGAAAATCGTTGCAGGGTTATGCACTGTCATTTTGAATGAACAATTTACTGTTAGCATCTTGGTCAGGACTCCTGTGAGGTCTGCTCCTCCTCCAATGTTGAAGTTATGTACTATCAAACTCTGGCAGAATATGAAAAGAAAAAGAGATGAGTATTGAAAGCATGGTAGTAGACACCTATTCTTGTAACAAAAAGGGACTTTCAAACTTCACATGGCACAGGATTACAATAACCAACATGCAAGAAAATCCTTATTGCCATCATCATCAGTGAGTGAAACAATCTTTGTCCTGTCTAATCAAAATGTGCAGAGTGCATAAACACAGAGGACATAAACCCAATCTAAAAAGTTTATACACCGTCCTATAATTTATTTTTATTTTAATTTTGATAATGGTTGCCTAACATGACCTTAACTATATATCATGCTCCTCAGCTCAAATCACAGCACACAAGAACAGCTAAATCTATGTGGACTTACAATCTCAAATACATTACAATTATTTACTGCTAACCATATAAAAAACTAAATAAAAACTACTATTATATACCATCAAAGAATTCACCATTTCATTTATTTCAGAGTCAAGATTCAATTTGCTACTTCAAAAAGAAATGCAATAAGTCCTTCGGAGATTCTTTACATGTTATAAAATGACCATCAATTTGAACACAACCAAATCCATGGAACTAAATCAATGTTTATTTTAAACACTGAAAGACCAAATTGAGGTTACAATCTTTATATTAAACTCTGACAAACCGAAATCATGTCCAAAATCTAGAAAAAGTACTAATATGAATATTCACTCATTATTAAATAAAAAAATGACACAAGTGGCAATTTCTTAAATTAAAAAAATCGATGTGTCCCAACACAACAATAATTTAATGTACCTTAACAATGATCTTTGGTTTATAAGGTCTGCTAGCACCCCAAAGGATCAAACAGAAAACACTGAAGATCACAACAAATCCAACCACAGCAAAGAACACCTGAGTCCTCCTAGCAAGCCCTTCATTCCCGCTGTGGAAATCACCATAATACCCTTCTTCTTCAATCACCTTGCCCTCAGGCCACCCTTTATTATAGCCACTTCCACGCTTCCTGTTCCATCGCCTCCCCCAAGAAGAGTTGTAAGAGCCAGAAACCCTGCTTGCAGAGGATTCCCTGGAATGGTGGCCATAGGAGTGGTGTGAAGGTGAATCAGTGGGACTGTTATATGCTGGCGTTGTGGCATGGTTGGTTGAAGATTTGTCACCATCGTCGTGTGAGTCCCTTGAAGGACTCTGAACGTAGTAAACGGCGCGTTTTGGTGATCTTGGCGTTGATGGGTCGTAGCTTGTTACATCGGAATCGGTGTTGGCGTGCATATTGTTGCTGTTGGAGCGAATCATGTTGAAACTGGAATTCAGCAGAAGAAGAAGAACCAGATGAGTAAATTCAGAAAGATGAAAACTTTAATGGTGCCCAGATGAGAAAGATCGGAGCTTTAATTTTGGGATGCAGAATTTTGAGAAATTGTGAGAGTGGAGAGGGGAGTGAGGAGGGTATTGAGATGAGTGAGAGAGTGAAAAACGGAAAAAGACGGTTTTTTAGGTGTGAGCGTGGAAATAAGTGTGAAGAGTGAAGTGAGAGTGAGTGATAACGATGGTGAGAAGAAAAGTAATGAGAAGTGAGAAGGACAGAGTCACAGAGAGTTAGATATTTAGTTGGTGATTTACAGTTTAGGGAGAGTGTAATCTACCACTCTACCTTCCAAAGTTCTAACACAGGTTTCAGAATTCACTATTCAGATACACAAAATGTTACTTTTCTTTTTCTTTTCTTTTTTTTTCCCTTCGTCTGGCAGAAATACAAAAAGAACATACACAAAAATTTGTTTATTGGTAGAAATATTTTATTAATACTAAAAATTAATTATCATATATTTTTTAAGAGTTTAATTTGATGCATGTAAGTAATTTGTTTTTTTATATAGTTCTGCAATTATATTTTTTTTTTGGATGATCATTTATGCGATAATTTTTTTTTCTGATATGACATTATGTAATTGGATGCATGTGTAAAATTAATTTATTATATCAAAATTAAATTTATATTTTAAATGAAGAGTTAATATTTAAAAATAATGTAATTAAATATGACATAATAGAATAATTAATGTTTTTTGCAAACACTAAATATATATTTTTTTATACCATTAGGAATGAATGATTGTTTTTTGTATTCATGTAATATAATTGATTAGGAAGTATATTTTTGTGTTCATATTTGATTTGCAATTATAAGAATAAAAGTAAAAGTTTCCTGTTTTGGAAGACAAAATTATTTATATTTTTAATATTTTTTAAGAAAATTCTTTTATATTTTTAATATTTAAAAAAAAAAACAAAAAATATTTGTTCATTAAAATTTTTTTACCTATAGAATCCGTACATGTTAAAAATGGAAGTTTTGTATAAAAAACTAAAAGATTTTGATATTTTTAATAGTATTAAATGCTATAAAGTGGATACTTTGTTTAGTTGTCGTGTTAGCGTGTTGAATATATTTTGGACACAACATACAAAAAAAATAGTTCATCAACTGACACTTTTTTATTTTTAATATTGGATTAACAATGGTGTTTTTCTAAATTGTGATTTATTGTGGTATTTTTCTAAAATGTAGGATGATTTAATGTACGGAGTACAAATCGGACCGTTCGATTTTTAAGAGGTACAGAAATCGGACCGTCTGATTTCTGTACTCGGACAGTCCGATTTGTGTTGAAAAAATTAAAAAAATTTGGAGTACATCCGATTTGTGTACTCCAATTTTTTTTAATTTTTTCAACACAAATCGGACACTTTTTTAAACATAAATTAGAGAGTTCGATTTATGTACCTCCCATAGTTTTAAAAAATACCAAAAATTATCACGTTAAGATATAACACTTATTTTACTTCCATATCCAAATATTTTAGCCCTAACTGATACCAACAAATTTTCCTTTCTGGCAGCTTCAAGCAATGGGGGACGGGATTTAACAGTTTCGAACAACTCATCTATATTACTAACTAAATCACAGAGATCTGATTCTCTTGACATATCAAAATGAATTTCTCCTCTTCCAAATGTAGTGTCTCTAAAAATCACCCTGATGATCGATGAGGATTTAGTGTTCGACGATGATTCAATGTTGGACGAGGGGATGAGTGGATTGGTGAAACTGGCTTCGACTCCGAGGATTGAGTAGGTAGAACTACCTCTGAGACCAGACGGTTGACCATTTCAGCCGCGGAATATACTATTAGAATATTATAATTATGGAACAAAATCAGGAAAATATTAAAGAGAATTAGAAAAAAAATCAATGTAATTTATTAGGATATTATTCCATAACGAGCGTACTCTTAGCGTACTCTTGGTCTATATATTCATAAGAACTTTGTAATCACAGATGAAAAAAATATGAATAATAAAATAATACTTTTTAAAATAATTTTTCGTTTCTTTCCTAAACTCTTTATAAGATGGTAACATGGTATCAGAGCAGAGTTAGATTTTAGAAACTCAAAATTCTGAACGAATTGACATTACAAATTGCAAATATGTTACACAATAGTTTTGCCTATTTCACAAACAAGATAGGTGTTCAGATATGACAGGAAAGACCAGTAACAATCAGCAATGTAATGACCATTTAAATTCTAAGTTTTATTGACTTTTAATATATTACATCTTTAACCCTTCCATTATTTAGGGTTTTATTGACTAACTAATTACATTCATTGTTGATGTTCAATTACAAGTTCCTCGACAGTTTCAACAAAGCTAAAAAACTTGGTGGTTGGATCCCAATACAACTTATATACTTGCCCAGCTGATACCAACAAATTTCCCTTTCTGCCAGCTTCAAGTAATGGGGACGAGATTTAACAGTTTCGAACAACTCATTTATATTACTAACTAAATCACAGAGATCTGATTCTCTTCACATATCAAAATGAATTTCTCCTCTTCTAAATGTAGTGTCTCTAAAAATCACCTTGATGATCGATGAGGATTTAGTATTCGATGATGATTCAGTGTTGGACGAAGAGGATGAGTGGGTTGGTGAAACGACTCCGAGGATTGGGTAGGTGGAACTACCTTTAAGACCAGGCAGTTGACTATATATATTATTAGAATATTATAATTATGGAATAAAACCAGGAAAATATTAAAGAGAATTAGAAAAAAATCAATGTAATTTATTAGAATATTATTCCATAACGAGCGTACTCTTAGCGTACTCTTGGTCTATACAAGTGTAATAATCCGTGACATGCACGTGATAAAACTGAAATTATAATTTTAAATTATTCTATTAAAATTAATTTGAATTGTAATAATTTAATTAATTAATTAATAATATGATGTGTATTGTTCGTGTTTTTTTAAATATAATATTAAATGTATTAACTCGAATGTAGCTATTAAGTGTATAAAAATTATGTTTGAATTATGAATTCTTTAAATGAAATTATCCCATTTAAAATATTTAAATTATGATTTCAACCATAAATTACAATTATGATTTAAAATTTTTTTTGATATAATATGACATTTTTTTTTCATTTTACTATTAATATGTTGATATTGCAAGTATAAATTACAGTATTTTACTTAATTTTAACTGAAAAAGAAAATAGTTACGTGTTTCTATCATTTAATTTATTTAATACACAATGTGCTAATACTAACGATATTTTTTTAAAAAATATATTGATAAAAATAGATATAATAATAATTACAAATATAACATAAATAAATAAAATATATAAATAAATGCGAAACCAATATATTTACCAATGTTTTTGTTAAATTTTATAAATTAGAGAATAAATTATGTATTCGGTTGCTTGGTGATCACATAGATGATCAAATAACTGACATATCACTGAAAAATAAAATATATAAATAACATGCGTGTCTCCTGTGTCCAAACGTGTCCCATCTAAAAAACAAAAAAAAACTGTCCGAACACGACCCAGACACGGATGATTATAACTCCTTAAATGATAGAGGCATAGTTGATATAAAATTTTGGTGGCTAATTTATAGTGGTAAAGCAAAACTTCTTCAACCAATTAATTACTCTTAGGCTACTAGGGCAACCATCTTCATCTTCTTGGTGTGAAAAGAATTGGAACACTTATTCTTTTATCTATTCCCTAAAAAAAATAAGCTGAAACATAAACATGCAGAAATTTTAGCATTTGTGCACGCTAATCTTCGTCTTTTTTCAAGAAAAACTCCACAATACAATAAAGGAAAAAGTTTATGATAGGGTTAGATGGAGTTTTGTGGATAGTGTGTTTCAGAAAATGGGGTTCCGCCATAGATGGAGGACGTGGGTGAAGGAGTGTGTCAGTACGGCTACTATGTCAGTCCTGGTCAACGGGTCGCCTTCCAAGCCGTTCAACATGGAGAGGGGCCTAAGACAAGGGGATCCTCTGTCTCCCCTTCTGTTTGTGCTTGTGGTCGATGTTTTGCATAGGATGTTGGGGAAAGCTGTCAAGAACGGGCGAATCGCTCCGCTACTGGTCAAGGGAGATCGCATCGAATTGTCACATCTACAATTTACAGATGATACTATTTTATTTTGTCCTCCAGAGACTGAGACGATTGTAAATTATAAGAGACTGTTGCGGTGCTTTGAGCTAATGTCTGGGCTGAGCATCAATTTTGATAAATCGAATATGATTCTGGTGAATTGTGAGCAGGAATGGGTAGATCAGGTGTGTGGCTTACTAGGGTGCAATCAAGCGGACTTACCTGTGAGGTACCTCGGGGTTCCGTTAGGAGCAAATCCGCGCCTGGTGAAGACTTGGAAACCAATCATAGATAAGGTGGAAGAGAAACTCAGCTTATGAAAAGCAAAGGTCCTGAACAAAGCAAGTAAGCTAGTCCTCATCAAATCGGTTTTGAACAGCCTACCAATCTATTAGGTAGCGTTTGGTGGAGAGACAGAGACAGAAAGACTGAGACTGAGAGACAGAGACTAAGAGACAGGGATTGAAATAAATTTTAGTATTCTGTTTGGTGCAAAATGGGAGACAGGAATTAAAACAAGAATAAAACTCTAATTTAATTTACACAAAGGGTAAAATTGGAATTAATTAATTGAAATGAAAGTATTTTAGGTAAAAAATGTTATTAAAGTTTCAGTCTCCATCTCTAAAAATTTCAGTCCCCTGTGTCCCTACTTTTTGGAGGTACTGAAATACCGAAATTTTAGAGACAGAGACAGAAATTTTAGTACCAGTCTCTGAACTAACAAACACGATACTGAGTCTCAGTCTTTCAGTCTCTGTCTCAGTACCTCAAAACAAACGCTACCTTACTTAAGTCTGTACAAGATGCCGAAGGCGGTGGCCGACAAGCTAATTGCGTTACAGAGGAGCTTTATGTGGTGTAAGGAGGACAGTAACTATGGTATCCCTTTAGTTAAGTGGGATGTGGTACAGGCCCCGAAGAAGGCTGGGGGTTTGGGAGTTGGGGATGCAGTTCTTAGGAACACGGCCCTTTTGTTTAAGTGGTGGTGGCGGTTTTCAAAGGAGGAATGCCCACTGTGGAAAAAGATTGTTTGCTCGAGCAACAAATTGCATCCTAATGTAATGTTAGCAAATCAGACTTTACCAGTAAAAGGAGGGCCCTGGAAAGATGGTGCACGAAATTGTGATCTCAGGCAACGACGCCAAAAACTCTGTACGCACGTCTGAATAAATTGTTTTTCATTCACAACTTCGATACAACTAACCAGCAAGTGCACTGGGTCGTCCAAGTAATAAACCTTACGTGAGTAAGGGTCGATCCCACGGAGATTGTCGGTATGAAGCAAGCTATGGTCATCTTGTAGATCTCAGTCAGGCGGATAATAATTGATTATGGAGTTTTCGAAAATAAATAATAAAATAAGGATAGAAATACTTATGTAAATCATTGGTGAGAATTTCAGATAAGCGCATAGAGATGCTTTCGTTCCTCTGAACCTCTGCTTTCCTACTGTCTTCATCCAATCAATCCTACTCCTTTCCATGGCTGGCTTTATGTAAGGACATCACCGTTGTCAATGGCTACTTTTGATCCTCTCTGGAAAATGGTCCGATGCGTTGTCACTGCATGGCTAATCATCTGGAGGCATCACCGTTGTCAATGGTTGCGTTCCATCCTCTTGTGAAAATGGTCTAAATGTTCTGTCACAGCACGGCTAATCATCTGAGGTTTTCGATCATGCTGGAATAGGATTCACCCTCCTTTTGCGTCTGTCACTACGCCCAGCACTCGCGAGTTTGAAGTTCGTCATAGTCATTCAATCCCAGAGTCCTACTCGGAATACCACAGACAAGGTTTAGACTTTCCGGACTCTCATGAATGCCGCCATCAATCTAGCTGATACCACGAAGATTCTGATTAAGAGATCCAAGAGATACTCATTCAATCTAAGGTAGAACGGAAGTGGTTGTCAGGCACGCGTTCATAGGGAATGATGATGATTGTCACGTTCATCACATTCAGGTTGAAGTGCGAATGAATATCTTAGAAGCGGAATAAGTTGAATTGAATAGAAAAACAGTGGTACTTTGCATTAATCTTTGAGGAACAGCAGAGCTCCACACCTTAGTCTATGGAGTGCAGAAACTCTACCGTTGAAAATACATAAGTGAAAGGTTCAGGCATGGCCGAGAGTCCAGCCCCCAAAACGTGATCACAGGATCCAAAATACAATCCAGGATGTCAAATACAATAGTAAAAAGTTCTATTTATACTAAACTAGTTACTAGGGTTTACATAAGTAAGTAATTGATGCATAAATCCACTTTCGGGGCCCACTTGGTGTGTGCTTGGGCTGAGCTTGAATGTTACACGTGTAGAGGTCATTCTTGGAGTTGAACGCCAGGTTGTAACGTATTTCTGGCGTTCAACTCTGGTTTGTGACGTGTTTCTGGCGTTTAACTCCAGACAGCAGCGTAGAACTGGCGTTCAACGCCCTTTTACGTCAATTAAACTCGGCCAAAGTATGAACTATTATATATTGCTGGAAAGCCCTCGATGTCTACTTTCCAACGCAATTAAAAGTGCACGATTTTGAGTTCTGTAGCTCCAGAAAATCCACTTTGAGTGCAGGGAGGTCAGAATCCAACAACATCAGCAGTCCTTCTTCAACCTCTGAATCTGATTTTTGCTCAAGTCCCTCAATTTCAGCCGGAAAATACCTGAAATCACAGAAAAACACACAAACTCATAGTAAAGTCCAGAAATGTGAATTTAACATAAAAACTAATGAAAACATCCCTAAAAGTAACTAGATTCTACTAAAAACATACTAAAAACAATGCCAAAAAGCGTATAAATTATCCGCTCATCACAACACCAAACTTAAATTGTTGCTTGTCCCCAAGCAACTGAAAATCAAATAGGATAAAAATAAGAGAATATACTATAAATTCTAAATTATCAATGAAACATAGCTCCAATTAAATGAGCGGAACTTGTAGCTTTTTGCCTCTTGAATAGTTTTGGCATCTCACTTTATCCATTGAAGTTCAGAATGATTGGCATCTATAGGAACTCAGAGTTCAGATAGTGTTATTGATTCTCCTAGTTCAGTATGATGATTCTTGAACACAGCTATTTTATGAGTCTTGGCCGTGGCCCTAAGCACTTTGTTTTCCAGTATTACCACCGGATACATAAATGCCACAGACACATAACTGGGTGAACCTTTTCAGATTGTGACTCAACTTTGCTAGAGTCCCCAATTAGAGGTGTCCAGGGTTCTTAAGCACACTCTTCTTTTGCTTTGGACCTTGACTTTAACCGCTCAGTCTCAAGTTTTCACTTGACACCTTCACGCCACAAGCACATGGTTAGGGACAGCTTGGTTTAGCCGCTTAGGCCAGGATTTTATTCCTTTAGGCCCTCCTATCCACTGATGCTCAAAGCCTTGGGATCCTTTTTATTACCCTTGCCTTTTGGTTTTAAGGGTTACTGGCTTTTTGCTCTTGCCTCTTGGTTTTAAGAGCTTTTGGCTTTTTCTGCTTGCTTTTTCTTTTTCTTTCTATTTTTTTTGCCACATTTTTTTTTCTGCAAGCTTTGTTCTTTGCTATTTTTTTGCTTCAAGAATCATTTTTATGATTTTTCAGATTATCAAATAACATGTCTCCTTGTCATCATTCTTTCAAGAGCCAACATATTTAACATTCATAAACAGCAACTTCAAAAGACATATGCACTGTTCAAGCATTCGTTCAGAAAATAAGAAGCATTGTCACCACATCAACATAATTAAACTAAGTTCAAGGATAAATTCGAAACTCATGTACTTCTTGTTCTTTTGAATTAAAACATTTTTCATTTAAGAGAGGTGATGGATTCATAGGACATTCATAACTTTAAGACAAGGTTACTAACTACTAATGATCATGTAATAAGACACAAACATGGATAAGCACTTAACATAAAGAAAACGAAAAACAGAGAATGTAAGAACAAGGAATGAGTCCACCTTAGTGATGGTGGCGTTTTCTCCTTGAGGAACCAATGATGTCCTTGAGCTCTTCTATGTCTCTTCCTTGTCTTTGTTGCTCCTCCCTCATTGCTTTTTGATCTTCTCTAATTTCATGAAGGATGATGGAGTGCTCTTGATGTTCCACCCTTAGTTGTCCCATGTTGGAACTTAATTCTCCTAGGAAGGTGTTGATTTGCTCCCAATAGTCTTGTGGAGGAAAATGCATTTGAGGCATCTCCGGGATCTCATGGTGATGAGCTTCATGCGTCTCTTGAGATCCATGAATGGGCTCTCTTGCTTGCTCCATCATTTTCTTAGTGATGGGCTTGTGAGATGAATCTTTCCATCTCCCATGGCTCAGAGGTGGAAGCAATTGCCTTCCCTTTTCTCTTTCTTGAGGTTTCTCTGGCCTTAGGTGCCATTAATGGTAATGGAAAAACAAAAAGCTTATGCTTTTACCACACCAAACTTAGAATATTGCTCGCCCTCGAGCAAGAGAAGAAAGAATAGATGAAGAAGAAGAAGATATGGAGGAGATGGAGGGATGTGTGTATTCGGCCATATGGGTGGGATTGGGTGGGAAAGAGCTTTTGAATTTTGAAGGTAGGTTGGGTGTATGGGGTAGGTTTATGGGGAAGAGTGGATGGATGTGAGTGGTGAAGTGGTGATAGGGAAGAGAGATTGAGGTGATTGGTGAAGAGTTTTGGGGAAGAGTGTTTATGGGATTGTGCGAAAGAGGGGTGAGAAGAAGTGAGTGGAGGTAGGTGGGGATCCTGTGGGGTCCACAGATCCTGAGGTGATCCTATGGGGTCCACAGATCCTGAGGTGTTCAAGGATTTACAACCTTGCACCATATTAGGCATGCAAAATGCCCTTGCACACAACTCTGGGCTTTCAGCGCCAGATTGGTGCTTGTTCTGGGCGTTGAACGCCCATTTGTTGCCCATTTCTGGCGTTGAACGCCAGAACCATGCTTGTTCTGGTCGTTCAGCGCCAGCTCTTCTCCAGGGTGCAATTCTGGCGTTCAAACGCCCAGATGCTGCCCATTTTGGGCGTTCAGCGCCAGAACCATGCTCTGTTCTGGCGTTGAACGCCAGCCAGATGCTTCTTACTGGCGTTTAAACACCAGTGAGATCCTCCTCCAGGGTGTGATTTTTCTTCTGCTGTTTTTGATTCCGTTTTCAATTTTTATATTTATTTTGTGAATCCACATGATCATGAACCTAATAAAATATGAAAGAACAAGAAAAATAAAATTAGATAAATAAAAATTGGGTTGCCTCCCAACAAGCGCTTCTTTAATGTCAATAGCTTGACAGTGGGCTCTCATGGAGCCTCACAGATGTTCAGAGCATTGTTGAGACTTCCCAACACCAAACTTAGAGTTTGGATATGGGAGTTCAACACCAAACTTAGAGTTTGGTTGTGGCCTCCCAACACCAAACTTAGAGTTTGACTGTGGGGGCTCTGGTTGACTCTGTTTTGAGAGAAGCTTTTTATGCTTCCTCTCCATGTTTACAGAAGGATGACCTCGAGTTTTAAACACAAGGGAGTCCTCATTCAATTGAAGGACTAGTTCACCTCTGTCAACATCAATCACAGCTCTTGCTGTGGCTAGGAAGGGTCTTCCAAGGATGATGGATTCATCCTCATCCTTCCCAGTATCTAGGACTATGAAATCAGCAGGGATGTAAAGGCCTTCAACCTTTACTAACACGTCCTCTACTTGTCCATAAGCCTGTTTTCTTGAATTGTCTGCCATCTCTAATGAGATTTTAGTAGCTTGCACCCTATAGATTCCCAGTTTCTCTATTACAGAGAGGGGTATGAGGTTTATCCCTGAACTAAGGTCACACAGAGCCTTCTCAAAGATCATGGTGCCTATGGTACACGGTATTAAGAACTTTCTAGGATCCTGTTTCTTCTGAGGCAATGTCAGTTGATCCAGATCACTCAGTTCATTAGTGAACAAGGGAGGTTCATCTTCCCAAGTCTCAATACCAAATAATTTGGCATTCAGCTTCATGATTGCACCAAGGTACTTGGTAACTTGCTCCTTAGTAACATCCTCATTCTCTTCAGAAGAGGAATACTCATCAGAGCTCATGAATGGCATAAGGAGGTTCAATGGAATCTCTATGGTCTCTAGATGAGCCTCAGATTCCTTTGGTTCCTCAGAGGGAAACTCCTTATTGATCACTGGACGTCCCAGGAGGTCTTCCTCCTTGGGATTCACGCCCTCCTCCTCTTTTGTGGTTTTGGCCATGATGGTCATTTCAATGGCCTTGCACTCTCCTTTTGGATTTTCTTCTGTATTGCTTGGGAGAGTACTAGGAGGGATTTCAGTGACTCTTTTACTCAGCTGGCCCACTTGTGCCTCCAAATTTCTAATGGAGGACCTTGTTTCATTCATGAAACTCACAGTGGCCTTAGATAGATCAGAGACTAAGTTTGCTAAATTAGAAGTATTTTGTTCAGAGTTCTCTGTCTGTTGCTGAGTGGATGATGGAAAAGCTTTACTGTTGTTAAACCTATTTCTTCCACCATTATTAAAGCCTTGTTGAGGCCTTTGTTGATCCTTCCATGAGAGATTTGGGTGATTTCTCCATGAGGGGTTATAGGTGTTTCCATAAGGTTCACCCATGTAATTCACCTCTGCTATTGCAGGGTTTTCAGGATCATAAGCTTCTTCTTCAGAAGTTGCCTCTTGAGTACTGTTGGATGCAGCTTGCATTCCATTCAGACTCTGAGAAATCATATTGACTTGCTGAGTCAATATTTTATTCTGAGCCAATATGGCATTCAGAGTATCAATTTCAAGACCTCCCTTCTTCTGAGGTGTCCCATTACTCACAGGATTCCTCTCAGAAGTGTACATGAACTGGTTATTAGCAACCATGTCAATGAGTTCTTGAGCTTCTGCAGGCGTTTTCTTTAGGTGAATGGATCCACCTACAGAAGTATCCAATGACATCTTAGCTAATTCAGACAGACCATCATAGAATATATCCAGGATGGTCCATTCTGAAAGCATGTCAGAAGGACACTTTTTGGTCAGTTCCTTGTATCTCTCCCAAGCTTCATAGAGGGATTCACCTTCTTTCTGTCTGAAGGTTTGGACATCCACTCTAAGCTTACTAAGCTTTTGAGGAGGAAAGAACTTGGCTAAGAAAGCCTTGACCAGCTTATCTCAAGAGTTCAGGCTATCCTTAGGTTGAGAGTCCAACCATATTCTAGCTTTGTCTCTTACAGCAAAAGGGAAAAGCATGAGCCTGTAGACTTCAGGATCTACTCCATTAGTCTTAACAGTATCACAGATCTGCAAAAATTCAGTTAAGAACTGAAAAGGATCTTCAGATGGAAGTCCATGGAACTTGCAGTTCTGCTGCATCAGAGAAACTAGCTGAGGTTTCAGCTCAAAATTATTTGCTCCAATGGTAGGGATGGAGATGCTTCTTCCATGTAAATTGAAATTAGGTGCAGTAAAGTCACCAAGCATCCTCCTTGCATTATTATTATTTTCGGCTGCCATCTCCTCTTCCTGTTCGAAAATTTCTGAAAGGTGCTTGCTGGATTGTTGTAATTTAACTTCTCTTAATTTCCTCTTCAGAGTCCTTTCAGGTTCTGGATATGCTTCAACAAGAATATTCTTGTCCTTGCTCCAGCTCATATGAAAAAGAGAGAACAGAAAAATAATAATAATAGGGATCATTTTTACCACAGTATAGAGGTCCCTGTGTGAGTAGAAGAAAGGAGGAAGAAAAGAATGTAATGTAGAGAAAGAAACACAAGGGTGAGGAGAGCAGAGATGTGAGATGAAGTGTTAGTAGATGAATAAATAAATAAAATGAGATGAGAGAGAGAGGATTTTCGAAAATATTTTTGAAAAAGAGTTAGTAATTTTCGAAAATTAAAATAATTAGTTAATTAAAAAAAATTTTGAAAAAGAGGGAAGATATTTTCGAAAATTAGAGAGAGAGTTAATTAGGTGGTTTTGAAAAAGATAAGAAACAAACAAAAAGTTAGTTAGTTAGTTGAAACAAATTTGAAAATCAATTTTGAAAAGATAAGAAGATAAGAAGTTAGAGAGGATATTTTAAAATCAAATTTTTGAAAAAGATATGATTTTGAAAAAGATAAGATAAAAAGATATTTTTGAAAAGATATGATTGAAATTAGTTTTGAAAAAGATTTGATTTTTAAAATCACAATTAATGACTTGATTCACAAGAGATCACAAGATATGATTCTAGAACTTAAAGTTTGAATCTTTCTTAACAAGTAAGTAACAAACTTGAAATTTTTGAATCAAAACATTAATTGATGATGTTATTTTCGAAAATTATGTGATAAAATTAAGAAAAAGATTTTTGAAAAATATTTTTATAATTTTCGAAAATAACTAAGAAAAATGAAAAATATTTGATTTTGAAAAAGATAAGATTTTTAAATTGAAAATTTGATTTGACTCATAAGAAACAACTAAATTTTAAAAAGTTTTGAAAAAGTCAAATCTAATTTTCGAAATTTTAAGAGAGAAAAAGGGAAAGATATTTTTTTTATTTTTGAATTTTTAATGATGAGAGAGAAAAACATGAAAATGATGCAATGCATGAAAATTTTTAGATCAAAACAATGAATGCATGCAAGAATGCTATGAATGTCCAGATGAACACCAAGAATACTTTGAAGATCATGATGAACATCAAGAACATGTTTTTGAAAAATTTTTAATGCAAAGAAAACATGCAAGACACCAAACTTAGAAATCTTTCATGTTTAGACTCTATGAATGCAAAAATGCACATGTAAAACAAGAAAAGATGCAAAACAAGAAAACATCAAGATCAAACAAGAAGACTTACCAAAAACAACTTGAAGATCATGATGAACACTATGAATGCATGATTTTTTTGAAAAATGCAGGATGAACATGCAATTGACACCAAACTTAAAAATTGACTCAAGACTCAAACAAGAAACACAAAATATTTTTGATTTTTATGATTTTCTATTTTTTTTTTGTATTTTTCAAAAATTAATTGAAAAAAAGAAAAATAAGGATTCTAAAATTTTTAATATGAATTCCAGGAATCTTGCATTCTTAGTCTAAAGCTCCAATCTGAGGGTTAGACATGGCTTAATAGCCAGTCAAGCTTTAGCATGAATATGCGAGTAATTCATTCAATTTTAGGCCAAAACCTCAGTCCAAAAGAATTTAGACATGGCTTTATAACTAGCCATGCTTCAACATGCTTCATGAAACACTAGAATTCATTCTTAAAAATTCTGAAGAAAAATATATTTTTGAAAAGATTTATATATATATATATATATTCGAAAACAGGTGAAAAAATTTTGAAAGGTTTTTGAAAATTTTTTTGAAAAACAAAACAAAAAGAAAATTACCTAATCTGAGCAACAAGATGAACCGTCAGTTGTCCAAACTCGAACAATCCCCGGCAACGGCGCCAAAAACTTGGTGCACGAAATTGTGATCTCAGGCAACGGCGCCAAAAACTCTGTACGCACGTCTGAATAAATTATTTTTCATTCACAACTTCGATACAACTAACCAGCAAGTGCACTGGGTCGTCAAAGTAATAAACCTTACGTGAGTAAGGGTCGATCCCACGGAGATTGTCGGTATGAAGCAAGCTATGGTCATCTTGTAGATCTCAGTCAGGCGGATAATAATTGATTATGGAGTTTTCGAAAATAAATAATAAAATAAGGATAGAAATACTTATGTAAATCATTGGTGAGAATTTCAGATAAGCGCATAGAGATGCTTTCGTTCCTCTGAACCTCTGCTGTCCTGCTGTCTTCATCCAATCAATCCTACTCCTTTCCATGGCTGGCTTTATGTAAGGACATCACCGTTGTCAATGGTTACTTTTGATCCTCTCTGGAAAATGGTCCGATGCGCTGTCACTGCATGGCTAATCGTCTGGAGACATCACCGTTGTCAATGGCTGCGTTCCATCCTCTTGTGAAAATGGTCCAAATGCTCTGTCACAGCACAGTTAATCATCTGAGGTTTTCGATCATGCTGGAATAGGATTCACCCTCCTTTTGCGTCTGTCACTACGCCCAGCACTCGCGAGTTTGAAGTTCGTCACAGTCATTCAATCCCAGAGTCCTACTCGAAATACCACAAACAAGGTTTAGACTTTCCGGACTCTCATGAATGCCGCCATCAATCTAGCTTATACCACGAAGATTCTGATTAAGAGATCCAAGAGATACTCATTCAATCTAAGGTAGAACGGAAGTGGTTGTCAGGCACGCGTTCATAGGGAATGATGATGATTGTCACGTTCATCACATTCAGGTTGAAGTGCGAATGAATATCTTAGAAGCGGAATAAGTTAAATTGAATAGAAAAACAGTAGTATTTTGCATTAATCTTTGAGGAACAGCAGAGCTCCACACCTTAGTCTATGGAGTGCAGAAACTCTACCGTTGAAAATACATAAGTGAAAGGTTCAGGCATGGCCGAGAGGCCAGCCCCCAAAACGTGATCACAGGATCCAAAATACAATCCAGGATGTCAAATACAATAGTAAAAAGTTCTATTTATACTAAACTAGTTACTAGGGTTTACATAAGTAAGTAATTGATGCATAAATCCACTTCCGGGGCCCACTTGGTGTGTGCTTGGGCTGAGCTTGAATGTTACACGTGTAGAGGTCATTCTTGGAGTTGAACGCCAGGTTGTAACGTATTTCTGGCGTTCAACTCTGGTTTGTGACGTGTTTCTGGCGTTTAACTCCAGACAGCAGCGTAGAACTGGCATTCAACGCCTTTTTACGTCATCTAAACTCGGCCAAAGTATGGACTATTATATCTTGCTGGAAAGCCCTGGATGTCTACTTTTCAACTCAATTGGAAGCACGCCATTTTGAGTTCTGTAGCTCCAGAAAATCCACTTTGAGTGCAGGGAGGTCAGAATCCAACAGCATCAGCAGTCCTTCTTCAACCTTTGAATCTGATTTTTGCTCAAGTCCCTCAATTTCAGCCAGAAAATACCTAAAATCACAGAAAAACACACAAACTCATAGTAAAGTCCAGAAATATGAATTTAACATAAAACTAATGAAAACATCCCTAAAAGTAACTAGATTCTACTAAAAATATACTAAAAATAATGCCAAAAAGCGTATAAATTATCCGCTCATCAAAAGACATATGTCAGTTGAATGTAAAAGAGTAGAGGGTGACGAAAAAAAATGATTAGTGGCCTGGCGATGGAAGTAGGGAATGGAAGAAGAACACTTTTCTGGGAAGATAACTGGGTCCAAGGTGGCCCCCAGAAAGTGAGTTTTCCAAGGCTCTTCTCTATTTCAAACCAGCAAGGATCTGTGATTAGGGATTGTAGATTTTGGGACGGGTTAGACTGGATTTGGAAGTTCCAGTGGAGGAGAGAGTTGTTCCAATAGGAATTGGAACTTGTCCATCATCTTCATGAGAGATTAAGGCCAGTAAAGCTATCAACTGGTAGAGAGGATAATGTTGTTTGGAAGTTTGATCATACAGGTGTTTTTTCTACTAACTCTTTTATGCAGATACTACAATCGGAGACTCTATCGGACGAGATTACAAGCTATAATTTCACAAGTTCAATTTGGAGAGGGGTGGTACCTCCAAGAATTGAGATTTTTGGATGGTTTATGCTAATGGGTAGAGTTAATACTAAAGAAAGGTTAAGTAGACTAGGCGTTGTGCTTAACAGTGATATTATATGTGTACTATGTAAAAAGAAGATAGAATCTGTGCAGCATCTATTTCTGTTTTGTGAGTTCACCTGGCAGGTATGGTGCGCTTGGTTGAGGACTTGGGATAGAGATTGGACCATTCCTGAAACCATTAAAGAACTGTTTGAGAGTTGGACCAGCATGCACACTAGAAAAGACACGCAGAAGACATGACTGACTGGGTTCTTTGCAGTGATTTGGAACGTCTGGTTGGAGCGCAATGCCAGAATTTTCAATAATACCGAAACAGGTGTTGATATCATAAAGAGAAGGACCTTTTTGAGCTACGAAGAATGGACTGATAGGGATCCTTGTGGTTGTTGATGGCAATGCCAGAGATGACAGAGGAATCATAACTTTTGTATGTAGTTTAATTTTTGTTTGTTTGCTCATGCTCCACTCTAATGTGTTGAGCTTTCTTTACTTCAAAAAAAAAAGAGATGCTTTTTCACCAATTGGTGAGAAAAATTGTGTTCTTGAAATTGTTCACCTTTCTCTTGATGAACCGAAGTTGGAAAGATTGACTTTTTCTAATGATAAAGATATCAACCATATATGATGGAGAAATAGTATGACTTTAGATAATTTTTTTTTGTGTAAATGTGATGTACAAAATTTTTACTAACTCTATTAAGACATAAGAGTTTAAAATTTTATCTTTTAAATACCTATATAATACTTATTAGTTTAATATCAATGAATATATTATATTTTTAATATATGCATGTCTCTATGTCCGACAACTTTTTAGAATTTGCGTATCGCCATGTCGCGTATCATATCGTGTCTCGTGTCTGTATCTGTGCTTCATAGATTAAATGTATAAAACTTACCCTTTTTTAATGCAAAACATTCATTATGATATTGTTTAAAAGTGCTCTAGAAAAATTTTTAATTTAATTATTTTCTATTTAAAATAATAGTCTTATATTAATTTTTTTCGTAGATGAATTCTTTTATTAAACCCAAAATCTAAAAAAATAAAAAAGATTTATTTAAAGGGTTTTGGTAAGGATACTTATAAAAAAATACATATCTGAACTTTTTATTATTTTAACTATGTCTATTTTTTTATGATTATTTACATAATTAATATAAAATATAGTTATTTTTGTTGACATTACATTAGATATTAAATGCATGTGTAAAATTATTTTACATTGAGAGTATGTCAAAATTAAATTTTATTATATATGTTTTTAATACATTAAACATTTTAATAATTTAAGATTTTTATTTTTTAACTATTTGACATTTTAATTGTATTTGAGAATGCGAAAAAATTAAATTTATTTCAATAATTCTTATTTGTATAATCATTTTTTTAAACAATTGGTTATAAAACAACCAATTTATATTTAGATACTTTAGCTGAAAATTTATTTTTATATGATAAAATTACTAAAAAAAACCCAAAAAAAATGATATAGGATGATTATATATATGAATATAAAATGTTATATAGTTAGGTCAATTTGGTGAAAAGCTCAAATAGTGAGTTTTTCACATAATGCTTGTTACGGATCCGGTTCACGGATCCCGGACTCAAGGTTAAACCCGAACCCGGTTTTTCGGATTCGACCCACCTCTCTCTTCTAGAAGGCCCAAAACCGGCCCTCTAGAACTCCTAACCGACTTTCGAATACAAACGTCTTTCTTATCTTATCCAAATAAGATAAGATAAGATATTCACCGTCACCTATAAATAGAGGGCCCAGATCCCTCCATGTATTCATTCATTCTTAACACCTTACACCTCTCAGATCCATTCTGACTTGAGCGTCGGAGTGTCTTTGCAGGTACCTCCCCCCGCTGCTCCAGTCAAGCGATCCGATATCCGCCTCAATCCGCAAGTTCCCGATCCATCTCTCAACCCGTACCAGAGACATCTTGTACATTGGCGCCGTCTGTGGGGACACTTGCGCCGACTAAACCAGAATGGGGGACGTACTCGAAGAAGACTCCTCAAGCCGGGATGACTCTCGAACAAAGAATCTGACCCCAGAACAACAGGAGGTCGCAAATCAAGGAAGGATAGCAAGTACCATCCACCATACACAGAATAAGAAAAACGATCACGTCGTCACGGAACCGCGACACCCCGAGAAAACGGGGGACAAAGCAGCACAAATCATCCAAGATCTCTGCCTCCGGGTCCAAGAACTCGAAGGCAGATTGACCACCAAGGGAAGATACAATAACGAACACGGGAGCCATGCAACTTCCAGATCAAAATCTCGCCACGGCAGATCGCCAACTCGGCGACACGATAGGAGAGACGATCGCAGCACCTCGCGTAACCACATGCGAGAAAAATCACCAGAACGGCTATACAGCAAAAGGCACAACCGCAGCGCTTCCTGAGATCTAAGTCGTCAGCACGACTCGGACAAAGATCGGCGACACCGAGAAACCAAGCGTACAAGAAACGACGACACAATAATGGGAGCCACACCTTTCACGAAAAGGATTTTGAGAGCAAAACTCCCCAAAGGTTTCGATAAACCCACTGACATGAAGTACGACGGAACTAAAGACCCCCAAGAACATCTAACGGCCTTCGAGGCCAGGATGAACCTAGAAGGAGCGGTCGACGCAGTCCGATGCAGGGCCTTCCCGGTAACCCTAGCCGGGCCAACAATCAAATGGTTTAACGCCCTCCCAAACGGATCCATAACCGGTTTCCACGACATCACACGAAAATTCATGGCCCAGTTCACAACCAGAATCGTTAAAGCTAAACACCCCATCAGCTTGCTAGGGATCACACAAAAACAGGACGAATCCACAAGGAAATACCTCGACCGCTTCAACGACGAATGCCTAACGGTCGACGGGCTCATGAATTCAGTCGCAAGTCTCTGCTTAACCAACGGGCTCATGAACGAAGACTTCCGCAAACACCTCACCACCAAACCCGTGTGGACTATGCACGAGGTCCAAAACGTCGCCAAAGAATACATAAACGACGAAGAGGTCAACCAGGTCGTCGCTGCCAATAAGCGGTAACACAACCCCACCCAATACGGCAACCCGACACCACGACATAACCCACCACCAAGAGAAAATCAAAGGGACCATCCCAAACCAACAAACACAAACCGACGACCAAGAATCGGCAAATTCTCTAATTACACGCCCCTGACAGCACCAATTACCGAGATATACCACCAGATTGTGGATCGTGGCATCATTCCAAAAGCCCGACAACTCAAAGAAAGAACGGGCGGCAACAAAACCCTTTACTGCGACTACCACCGAGGTTACGGTCACAGAACACAAGACTGTTTCGACCTTAAAGACGCCCTCGAACAAGCCATAAGAGACGGCAAGCTCCCAGAGTTCGCCAAAATCATTCGAGAATCAAAACGTGCAGAAAGAGACAGGTCGCCGGAAAGAGAAGGGCGCAACCCAAGAGCACAAAAACAACCCCCTAGGGAAAGCCCAGAGGAAGACCCAACCATCATAGTAAACGTCATCACGGGCAAAGACATATCGGGCAAGTCAAAATTAACACTGAAAAAAGATCTCAAAGTCATGGCTGTCAGACCCCAAACTCCCACCACCCTGGCCGACAATACGATAACCTTCCTACCTAAGGAGTGTCAGCACGGCACCTCGGCCGAAGACGCCCCCTTCGTCATCTCAGCAAGGATCGGAACAGGACTAGTACGAAGGATACTGGTGGACACCGGTGCAGACTCAAACATCCTTTTCCGAGGAGCCTTCGACAAGCTCGGACTCCACAACGACAACCTCCAAACACACCGCAACGGTGTCAGGGAACTCGGAGACAACTTCCTCAAACCAGACGGCTCGATCACCCTCCCCATCACCATAGGAACAGGTAACCAAAGGAAGACAATCCTATCCGAATTCGTGATCCTCAAAGACTCCACAGCCTACAACGTCATTCTTGGAAGAAAAACAATCAATGACTTTTTCGCCGTCATCTTTACCAAAACCGGTGCTCGCCCTCCGGCGTCAGCCAAAACAGATGATGCCCCTAGACAGGGCGCACCTTAAAGTACTCCCTCTTGAAACCATGAAAGGAATCCTCAAACAGCCCAAAAAATACGACGATAAGGCTGAGCACGGAATGACATATACCCCTTCTTATGCTTCCCTTCCTTAGTCGGAAGAGTGCATAAGAAAAGGAAGAGGAAAACAGGAACAGAAGCCGGAAGGTCAAGATACCGGCACACCAATTCAAAAGACCGCACGGCGGCCCAACTATTCGGGTGAAGCTGAGACGGCGCCACGGAACACCGACTCAGCAAATCCTGAACAAACGGAGAAAAAGGGAACCGCACGCCGAGCCGAGTGAACATCGACTCGTAAACCTACATCCAGTCCGGCACAGTGGGCAAATGGAGGTTCAAGTAACAAACGCGCTCGTCAGCATTTGGGAGAACGAGCTCATACTGCCTCTCCTCATCACCACCACCACAGACTGCCCCCTGATCACGGAGCCTCTGAAGATCATCCTCCATCATCCGTGACGGAACGCCCCACACATCCCTAGTCACCCAAGTGTAGCGAGCGGGGACGCCCCTGGAAGGGGCTATTGGGGCACCCACACCCTCATTTCTCCGCCGATGCATACCTAAAACAGGGAGGAGCACCATCATCAGCCTACTAACCCTACGCAGAAGCAAGACAAAAACCTACCGCCACTACCAACCCAACATGGCGGTGCTCAGCCCCTTCAAGACTCGAATACTACCTCCCAAAACACAAAACACAGTCCAAAAATTGAAAGAGAAAGAAAATACACAGAACAAGGCATGGCAAAAAACAGAACAACAGACGCACCGCGAAAACAAAAAAGGAAAAGCAAAGCATGCCAACCTGGTAATGCAGAAAATGAGCCTGGAAAAAGCTTGAGAAGCAGAAGCAGCAGCAACACCAGAGAGTACCACAGAAAGAAGAGAAAATTTTTCCAGAAAAGAGAACGAAAAATGAACGAGGGAAAGTGAAGCGAAAAGCCAAAAACGGTTTCAAAAGCAAGGAAGAAAGACACAAATAGCCCTAAAGCAAGGAAATGCGCGTAGGGGCAAAAAAGGAAAACGTCCCCTCACATTAAATGCCCCCTCGAAAAAAGAAACTAATAAAGCACGCCTCGAAGAACGCAACGGACGCAGTGGACTCGGAAGAGTCACGTCAGACCAAAAACAGCCAGATGAACCTTCAGCGCGATCACCAAAACCGAGGCCGAGACACCGATCTCCCTCCAAAGAACCAAACGAACGCCCGAGAAAAACTAAAGATCTAGCCCACAGCCAAAATCACACCTCCCAGCGACAGACCGACATTGCTCGCTCTCCCGCTGCGGGGGCAACTGTTACGGATCCGGCTCACGGATCCCGGACCCAAGGTTAAACCCGAACCCGGTTTCCCGGGTTTGACCCACCTCTCTCTTCTAGAAGGCCCAAAACCGGCCCTCTAGAACTCCTAACCGACTTTCAAATACAAACGTCTTCCTTATCTTAGCCAAATAAGATAAGATAAGATATTCACCATCACCTATAAATAGAGGGCCCAGATCCCTCCAGGTATTCATTCATTCTTAACACCTTACACCTCTCAGATCCATTCTGACTTGAGCGTCGGAGTGTCTTTGCAGGTACCTTCCCCCGCTGCTCCAGTCAAGCGATCCGGTATCCGCCTCAACCCACAAGTTTCCAATCCATCTCTCAACCCGTACCAAAGACATCTTGTACAATGCTAAAACAAGAGCTCAAGATTATTTGGCTCAAAAGAGCTTATATTATCTCGTTTGATTATAATCCAGTTGCTCAAATTTCACCCAATCATAATTTTTTTTTCATAAAATAAATCTTTTTTTCATATGTCCCCAAACATGTTTT
Source organism: Arachis hypogaea (assembly GCF_003086295.3). Classification (NCBI taxonomy): domain Eukaryota; kingdom Viridiplantae; phylum Streptophyta; class Magnoliopsida; order Fabales; family Fabaceae; genus Arachis; species Arachis hypogaea. The sequence continues at coordinate 148,327,369 of NC_092050.1, forward strand.
AAATCCTTATCTTAAAATGAAGCATGATAATAAAATGATTCTCAAATTAAATGAGATTATCCTCTGATTATTTTTATCATTATTGTTTTCTGATTAGTAAATACATAGGATGACAGTGCAATAAAAAGTTTGTAGCGTATATATAGCAGCGTAGGTTGATCAGCAATCAAATCGTTAAGTAAGTATTTTGTGGGATATGCTTTGAATCAATTAATGTAAGAATACTAATTTTTATCTGTTTAATAAAATGTTAAAGATCTGAATCACATATTGTGTTGTAATATTTTATTAATTAATAATAAATTTTTAAATTTAACTTTAATTTGTGATAAATTAATTTTTGGTATATAAGACTGAAAATTTCTATGAGAATAAAAACAAGTATAAACTATAGGGATTGATTATATTTTAAAAGCAATCAATGGATTTGAAACTTTAGCGTAGATTATTTTCTAATTAAACTATCTTGTTCGTCTTTGTTGAATGAGAATAAAATTTAGAATGTCTAAGCACATACATACTTGTTCATTGACAAATACACGTTGCATGATTAAGATTCATTAGTACTATCATTGTACTCAATAATTCATAGATGATGGATGTAGTACAAGTAAGTAATTAGGAATGCAAATAGATAGTTTTGATTTTTGACAAATTTAAATTATATCGTAATAAAATAATTTAAGTTTATATCTGTTATTTTATAGACTTTTTTTTAGGTTTAAGTTTGGTCTATTTAAAATTAAATAAGTTCACGAGCCTATTTGAAAAGTCTATTTCGTAAATTAAAACTCAAAATACAATAAACTTAAAAGAATCAAAATTGATATTAAGGGCTACACATACAAGCTTACAAGCTTACAAGTTGGCCCAGCCCAAACACAAGTCACGCGCATCAACACAGATTACATGGAGCGTCACTTCACGCGCTCAACACAAACGGTTACGTATGGGAAACTCTTCCACTTCTTCCACTTCTTCCACTTCTCAAAACGCTTCGAAAACAAGGAAACCCTTCCATTTTCGAGCGAAAATCAAAGTTCAAAATATACAACTCATTGTTCGAAACCTCCGTCAAAACACCATCAAACTCTCCATCAAGAATCTGAAGAGAAAACAAAGCAACAATACTCAACGTAAGTTCACTAAGATTCCTGTATATTTTCCATATTACAAACTACGTTTTGCTTTCCATCTACGTCGTTGTTCTAGGGTTTACTGTTACTCTTGCTTCTTTGTTACACTGTTCTTCTACGTTGTTGTTCTAAGTTATCCTGTTATTCTTGTTGTTCTAGATCTTCTGGTAAATGATTTTTGGGGGTTTATTCCGTAGATTGGGGGTGTATACTGCTTGAACTTGTAATGTGGCTTGATATTGAAGCATGTTTGACTGATATCTGACTGATATATATGGATACTATATCTGAATCATATCTATGGGAGTATCTCACTGTTATCAATGGGTGTATCTTATTCTTACATATGGGTGTATCTGACTCATATATGCGTGTATCTTGCTGATATCTCAATTAATTTGATATTGAAGCATGTTTGAGTGATACGTGACTGATATATATGGATTTATCTGAATCATATCTATGGGTGTATCTCACTGTTATCAATGAGTGTATCTGAATCATATCTATGCGTGTATCTTACTGTTATCAATGGGTGTATCTGACTCATATATATAGGTGTATCGTACTGATGTCTTTGAGTGTATTTTTCATTTCAGAGAAAATGGCAGCAAGAAACAAAACAAAAGACCTTAAGTGTGCCACACATCTCCTAAGTGATAAATTCAGAAACATGACTGAGGAGAAGAAGGCGATTGTGAGGGATCTCGGATTCGGTGGGTTGATGCACATCCCACCACTGAGGGTGGATCACCAACTGTTAAGGGAGCTGGCAAACAACTTCAAACTTGGGGAGAACAGACTGAAAACAGGATATGGTTCTTTCCAAATAACACCAAAAACAATAGGTGATGCGCTTGGCATCAATGCAACAGGTAACTAGCTCAAAATTATAGGTGTATATTAAGTTGATGCTTGGGTGTATTTAAGGTTGATGCTTGAGTGTATTTGAACCGACTTTGATACTTTGTTGTTTTCCTTTTTGTAGGAAATCTGTTTCCTGAGAAAGTTGAGTATAAGAAACTTTCTGATGATGACAAAATAATTTTTAGAAGATTCCAGGGTAAGACCCTCAAAAGTCTTACCGATGAAATGATGGAAATCAGCATTGGCAACGAAGAGGAACGCCTGATGTTCAAGAGGATATTCATCTTCTACATACAAATGGCGTTCCTTTTGCCAACGACGATAAACAAAATATCACCCGTGCACCTGGCCCCAATTTTTAAGATGGACGGCATATCGGAGAGAAACTGGGGGGGGGGGCATGTTTTGACCTTCATGATCAAGGGCATCACAGACTACCAGGAGAAGAAGAAGAAGGCAATTGATGGCTGCCTCTTTGCCCTGATGATAATATACTTTCATCTTTCAGAAAACAAAGGCAAGAAGAGGGCTGAAAGACCACCAAAGCCTTGGATTGCCAACTAGACTAAGGAGCAGTTGGTGGAAAGAATGACTGCAGAAAGAGAGGAAATTTTGGTAAGTAAACATAATATGTTGCTTGTATTTTATTTACCTGAATGCTGCTAGCTAAAATATCTAATGTTTCAGGGGATTGTGAAGATGGCGGAGACAAGAGCAAGAGAAAAAATGAAAAAAAAGAAAAAAAAATAAGAAATCAAAAAAACAAAAAAAGGAAGGCGAGTCCAACATCGTCTTCGGAGACAGAAACAGCTACTGACAGTGACACTTCTACCTCTGAGTCTGAGACTCAAGAAGACTCAGAGGATTCAGGAAGAAAACACCCCAGCAAAAAGGGAAAAAAGTAAGTACCATACTTGGGTGTAATTTCTTTTTCGAGTTGGGTGTATTTTGTTGATCACGTTGGGTGTGTGTAGTTTATTAAGCTGGGTGTGTTCGTTTGCTGGGTTGGGTGTATATTGTATATTCAGTTGGGTGTATCTTGTGAATTCATTTGGGTGTATTTTTAGTATGTTCTAAATAATGATTGTTTGTCTTCCAGAATGGACTCCAGAAAAAGAAAGCAGAGGCAAGAGGAGTCAGATTCTGATTCAGAATCTGAATCTGAACCAAGTGATGAGTAATGTCCTGAAATTATTACTCCTTTCTTTTGGCTTCATTATAAAGATTTCGTGTATTAACTGAAGTGTCTATTATTAACTTATAGGAGCGAAGAATCATCACCTGCAGAGAAGGAGAAGAAAAAGAAAAAAACAAAAACAACACCAAAAAAGTAAGCACTTCTTTGCATAATATTCTGTGATAAAATTAATTTTTTATTTCTGATTGGTACTCTTTTTTTTCCACCCAGAACAAAACCAAAAAAGAAAAAAGTTGTTGTGGAGGATTCACCTCCTAAAGAAGATCAATACTTTGACGGGTACAATACCTTGTAAGCTATATTACCGTCTATCATCGTAATTATTTTTGTTAACATCTTCTTTTATGAATGTAGTGAGACATATGAAATATCAAGTGACGAACTAGATGAATGGCTAAGGGAAAATGTTGATAAATCTGCTGCAAAGGGGTATGTCTTGCTGGGCTGTCTATTTCATATTTTGGTGTGTTTTGTATGCTAATAATTGTTTCTTGTTTTGCAGGGAGAACCAAGCTGACCTGCGATCGACAGAAGGTCGCTATGTGTCGTCTGAAACGTAAGAAGCTTTATTATTTAATAAAATCTTGTTATCATGATTTGGGTGTATTTTGTGGAACCATTTCGGTGTATTGTGTTGATCAAGTTGGGTGTATGTTGTTTATTAAGTTGGGATATTTCGTTTGTTGTGTTGGGTGTATATTGTCCATTCGGTTGGTTGTATCTTGTGCATTCATTTGAGTGTATTTTATACCTGTATCTTATTTTGTCTGAATAACATCAAATCTGTTTTAGAATACCGGCTGTGAACTTGGGAAGTGATGATCCTTCCTCTCAAGGACACACAGAACAGAGTAGTGTAAACCAGCCGTCACAGAGCATGTAATTTCTCTTTCAAATAACCGTTACTTTTGTTCTTCTATTACCCTTCTACTTCTAATTATGTATATATTTTTTTTAGAAAAAAAAGCCCTTTATTATTTTATTCAAGAAAAAAAAGGCAGGAAAAAAAAGCAAAAACTGCAAGTATGTAAGTTCTCAAAAAACAAAGCCGGTCTTCTTTTTGAATTGTTCGGGTGTATTTTTTGACTTTCTTTGGGTGTATTTTAGGTTGAGTCCGTTTGAATCGAATATGATGGTTGTGAGGGAACAGACACCATCGGAAGCGCTTGCAATGTGAGTTTTCCAATAATATTTCAACCTTATAACCTTATTATTTTCAAAGGCGTTGTTAACCTTTCATTTTTCTTCTTGTTTAGAGTCCCGATTCAGGTTTTTGTGTCGGTATTCCAAACAACCACTGAGACAGATTTTGAACCAACCCCTATGCTACAGATTGAAGGGACTACAGAAACATAAGAAATAGTATTGAGTGTATATTTGTTTAGAGTTTGGGTGTATATTTGCTAACAGTTTGGGTGTATATTGTTCCTGATTAGTTTTTTTTACGCCGTGATTAATTTTTTGTAACTGTGCAGTACTCCTGAAACCCCCAAACAACTTCAAGAGACCACACCCACGCTTCCCCCAGCTCCAACTAAAATGTAAGTTCATCAGACTAAAATCAATCTTTGCTTATCATCCGTATATTCTTATTCTTATTCTTATACATGATGACGCAGTCATCCAGATGCAGAAGACGCTGCTGCCCTATTGATGATGGCACGGACAGCATCCTATGTTCCTAAAACAGATCCAGGGGTGCCATCATTCAGCCTTGGATTGACTGATTCAAGCCAGGAGGGGGCGTCAACGCAGGAGACAGAAAGGGCAAAATCTCCTGAATCTGCAAATTTGATAGAACAATTGGACGATTTGGTCCAAAAAATAGCATGCAGTGCGGCGAAGGAAAAAAACAAAAGTCCACAAATTCAGAGGGAGACTGGGGGAGAAAGTTCTGCAAAGTTTCAAACTCCTGGGGGATTATATCAGATTACGGATGATATGAAACAAAAGTGCTACATCTGGGGGACGAGACTGAAGGAAGATGCAGATGGCAATACTAACGAGTATGAGGAGATGTGCACTCTGATTGGCCAAGGAGAATACATTTTGATGAGAATGCACCTTGTATCCCTCCAGGCAAAAAGTGATATAGAATCTCAGGTAATATTAGAATAACATTAATGTTTTTACACCAAAGTCAATTGCAATGCTTATTAATGTAAAATTGATTTCGGCATATATTTCTAGATTGTATCTGCCATCTGCCTCATCCTCAACCAGAAAAATGAAAAGAGGTTTCAAGAACAAATATACTGTCTCCCCCCCCCCCCGATATTGTGGTAAGTGTTACTTCTCCGAACTTTGGGTGTATTTTCTGTATTGATTTGGGTGTATTTTTTACGTTCAATTGGGTGTAAGTTTAGTATTTCATTTCTTGTTTCGCAATTCTTGCAAAGCATGGCACTTTCAGATCACCCAAAGGGGGAATTCGTATCACCGAAAACGAAAAAGGAATTCAGGGTGGAAGCCTACCCGAGTTTCATTCCCTTCATAGATAGAAAAAAATTAACTTCGCATCGATATGTAAGTTTTCGTTTGCTAAATTTGTTAGTACGCTTATTTACTTATATGACAAATAAAATAACGCACTGTTGAAATGTGAGAATCCTTTAGATTTTTGCTCCTGTTTGCCACTTGGGGCATTGGTGGTTATGGCTGATAAATACAACAAAGCGGAAATGTCATATACTTGACCCGCTACACAAAAAAGCTCCAAGCGATGAGAGAAAGCAGGTTAATAAATTCACTGTAAGTTGCCTCTGTCTTCTTTACTTTAATATTTAGGTCTATTTCGTTAGTTGTGTTGGGTGTATATTGTCCATTCAGTTGGGTGTATCTTGTGAATTTATTCGGGTGTATTACTGATTTGTTTTGCTATTTAAGGGATATGTATTTTCAAGATTGATAACATATGCCGGCGGGGAACCTCTGCAGAAAGGGGAGAACAAGAAGAAAATTAAATCATCATATGTTAAAATATCAGGCCAAAAAACAAGGTATAAATTTGTGAGTCTGAACATTAAACTTTCGTAAATGAGATTTGTAATTTATTTTCTTCGTTTTTAGCTATGACTGCGCTATCTACGTTATGAAGTGGATGGAGTTAATTGAGCCGGAAAACATCAAAAAGGGGAAGTATGAATGGGATAATTGGCCACAGGTAACTGTCTTTAGAACTATATAACTCTGTATTACTTTACTGAATTAATATTGCTGTTTAAACAGAATATACTTTTTAATTGTAGGAGGAGGTGGACCACTATAGAGTCGAGTATGCTTCCCAGATACTATTCAGTGAGATGAATAAAGAAAGAGATCGGGCAATTAGGGAGAGTAGTGCTATAAGGCTGTCGAAGCCATCCTCTGTATTATTGAGTCCGTTTTGTCAGATTAATTCTGCTGATATAGAAACTGCGTAATCCAACTGCTGGGTAGTTTGTAAATTGAACAAATGATGTAAATATTTGCCATTTATCAACAACTTCTATTCCATGTATATTTTTTCCCATAGTTAAACTATCTGTGCTGGTAAACTGTCTGTGATGTATTCAAAAGCTGTATTACAGGTGGTAAAATATGAAGGAAAAAATCAAGGCATATATAAACGCAAATTATAAACTGTTACACCCAACGCAACTCTAATAATACACCCAAGATTGCATAAAATATACACCCAAACTGTCTGTGCTGTATTCAAAATGTATGAATTACATGTACTAAAATATGAAGAAAAACATCAAATCAAATATACACCCATAACCTGCGAATTTTTAGAGCTTTTGTTCTATATGAATCTATATATGTGTCTATATGTAAATTGTCAATGAACAAAAATACACCCAAAAGAACAGTGCTTTTACACCCATATTCTATAAAACTATACACCCAAAGAGTTATCCCCTGCTGCTGGTAGCCTGAACTGATAATTCATAACGTGTCCTTGATATTGGCTGGAATTTGAATGCGCCGCTGATGCAGCATCAAACAGGTTTATCTGAATATAACACTCACACATTAGCTAACCTATTAATGAGAAAAATAAACTCAATCGCCACAAATTTAAAGAACATTACTTTTACCTCGCTTAAAACTTTTGTCTTCTTCTTCTTTGTGGAATTTGCAATCTGTTTCTCCAGCTTTGAACCTAGCCTATTTTTTGGACGTCCTCTTGTTCGAATCCTTGGCGGGCTTTGAAGCTCGTTAACGGATTCCAAGTTGGCGTCTTCGTGGGATAAAGAAGATGTCCCCTTCCTTTTGGCTTTTAATGCTTCCATCTCGGCCATGACGTTATCGTACGCACGGTGCAGAATTGCAGTCAGCTCCTCCGATTCGGAGGCAAATTCGCAAATATTTTGCGAACGAAAAACCAATTGGTCGAACCTCTTGCTTCTTGGCTCCATTAGTGGCTCGTCGTGGCTGCTCTTGATGTGTGTGTGTCGCCTCTTTACCTTCTTGCTCCATCGTTCTAGTATGTATCTAGGTGACACTTGGCTTACTTGTTCGAAGCTTAACACGCTTAGTGCGTGACGGCACAGTATCCCTCTCGACTCGAATAATAAGCATTGGCATTTTACCTCGGCTGTAACTGAGTCGTAAGTAACCACGAACTTGTTGAATATTGAGCTGGAAACTTGTTCTCCGACTTCGTATACTGAATAGCCTAGAGCGGAATTCTTTAATCTGGTGATGCAATTCGCCTTTCCTCTGAATTGCGCTTGGACTTCCCTAAACTTTGCATGAGTGTACGCCTCTTGAAACTGAGCTTCAATGGAGGATTTGGTTGCACACGGTATGACCGTATGAAAATCTGCAACATCTGATTCTCTCTCTGCTTGCTCCCTGCTTCCGAGGCAATTATCGTATTGTTTGACGAACTGAATAAGCGAGCTGTTCCGGGTGATATACTTGTTAAAAAATGAATGCATGCTCTCGCTCCTTTGTATGCTTCTCATCCCTGCCCAGAAGTGGTGATCCAGATAGATAGGAACCCATATGTGACGGTCTTCGTACAAATCTGCATAATACACCCAAACACAGACTCTAAATACACCCGAGGGAACATGCAATTTACACCTCTGCTGCAGATTTTAAAAAGACATTACCTGAAAGCCACTTGTTATCTGCAAGACCAAAATTTAGCAGAAAATCATTCCAATTCCTATCGAATGAGTCTTTGCTATGAGAGTTCCAAACAACTTGGCTCATTTCTTGTTCGATATCGGCATGTCCCTTGTACCCGTTTAATTTGCTTGGAATCTTCTTCATGATGTGCCAAATACACCAATGGTGAATTGTCGTTGGCATACAGGCCTCTAAAGCCCTTTTCATTGATGCGCACTGATCGGTGAGAAACCCTTTCGGAGCGTTTCCTCCCATGCAACGAAGCCAGCATTGAAATAACCATTTGAATAATTCAATTTCTTCGTTCTTCATCAAAGAGCATCCGAGAAGTGTTGACTGACCGTGGTGATTCACCCCGACAAAAGAACCACAGACAAAATTATATCTGAAACAAATTACCATGGTCCAAAATGCAAAATCATTAGTTACACCTTAACAAATGCTTCGCATACACCCAATGAAACAGCCAATATACACCTCTGATGCGGATTCGTAAAAATAAATTAATTTAGCATCATAAACAGGGGCAGTTTGTTACCTGTTTGTATTGTAGGTGGTGTCGAATGAAATGACGTCTCCGAAATACTCAAAGGCGGCTCTGCTTCTTGCATCAGCCCAAAAAGCCAGCTTAATCGATTGATCCTCTTCGAGTTGGAGCTCAAAAAAGAAATTCTGATTCTTCTCTTTCATTCTTAACAAATATTTCCCGAATTCCTTTGCATCTTCTTGTTCGAAAACATTCCGCACTTCCCTCGTAATGTAATTCTTCACGTCCTATTCGATAAAATTTAACTCGCGATGACCCCCGGCAGCCGCAACAAATGATTGGTATGTTTTGCTTGGTCTGATACCGGCCTCCTCGTTATTCTCTATTGTACGACGAATGGACATGCTTAGTTCCCTGTGCTGTTTGAGCATCTCTGCTTTGCTTGGACAGCAGGGGTGTGAATGATCGAGCACAACCTTTGAAATAATCCAAGCACCGACATCCTTCAATGTGTGTATATAAATTCTTGCAGGACAGTTTACACCGGCTGTAGGATTGGTCTTCTCGGTCGGAGATATTTTAGATTTCCATTTTCCCTCTCTGCTACATGTAATCAGTTGATTCTTAATTCGTTTCCCTTCCTATTTGTGCACCGAACTCTTGTAGAGAAACCTGCAGCCTTGGCGTAGTTCCTGTAAAATTTTCCAGCATCTTCAAGGGTGGTAAAGGTCATTCCAACCTTCAGAACAAGCTCGTCATCAACAACCGAGAGAGGCTGCACAATACACCGTGTCAGAAACTGTGAATACACCCATAGATATGATTCAAATACACCCAATCATGCCTAATATGATATAGCTGACAAACCCCAACTTGAGGGTTTATCTTGTGCTGATTTCAGGGGTTTTATCAATGATTCCACACACTTTCTATATGAAAATACAAGATTTTGCATTCCTTTCCTAGTTTCGCCTCATAAATGAAAACATGCTTATTTCGCACTAAAATAGATACATTTCTAATCTTCTCTTGATGCCATTCGATGCCGTGACTTGCGTGTTAAGTGGTTTCAGGATATGGAGTAGGAATGGACCGAAAGAGAGAAGGAAGACGGGTACAAAGGAAGGAAGCATGAGGATTAAGCTTTGGAGATTTCCGCATGGGCGCGTGCACGCACCTTGCGCGCCCGCGCGGATAGGGCAACGTGGAGCCAAAGCCAAGAGCCGGCTTGAGAAGCGGCTAAGCCAGAATCTTCATGGGCGCGCACGCGTACATCACGCCTCCGCGCACATTTCAAGACGTCTCAACGGCGCGTGCGCGTACCTTGCGCGTGCGCGCCGATTTGCGAATATGATTTTTAAGAAGTCACGTGACTTAGGCGTGGAGGCAGTTAAGGATCCCACTCTTGGAGAAACACCTTGGCGGGAAAAGCTTAAGAAGACCAAAGGAACAAGGGTTAAGGACACTTAGTTAGTTCATTTTTCTAGATCTAGATATTTTTGGAAGAGAGGAGAGTTAGTTACACTTTTGGGAGGAAGAAGAGGGAGATTCCAAGCTTCACTAGGGTTCATCCTCATCTAATTTCTGAATTTTCAATGACTTTTTGGTGAGATCCATTACAATTCTCACTCCACTTTGTTCATGTCATAGATTTTCTTCTCCAATTTCAAGTAGTAGATACAATTGATCAATTCTCATAGATCTAGAATTCAACTTTGTAATTTTGGATTTCATCTCTATTTTGGATTTTCATTGCTACTCTTTGAGACTTGTTGTTAGATCTTTGTGTTGCAATACTTTCAATTTGACTTTTCTTCTCATTTTACTATGACTTTCCTTCTTGCTCATCACATGTTTGATAAAATGACAACACTAGCTATGGAGTAGAATTCTCACACTTGGCATAGGGTTTGGTCCTTGGAAGAAGTTGAATAGTTGTATCAATAGTTGATTTGGGATTAGGGATTGCTAGTTGGCTTGGAGTGCACTAAAGCTAGATTCCCATAAGGTGAAGCTAGGACTTGTGACTCAAGTTGATTGCTTTCATTTGACCTCCCTCTATACCTAGGGGATAACTAAATGAAGCAAGACCTAATTGTTATCAACATTGAATGGACTATAAGGATAGAATTTCTAATGCCAACCCTAAGCCAAGTCTTTTGATAATTGATTGTTTGTTTCTCATTATTTTGCTAAAACCTTCAAAGAATCCCAGCAAGGCTTACTAAATCAATAAGATGCACACTTTGGCAATTCCAAGGGAGAACGACTCGGGAGACTAGTACTCTCGGATATAGATTGTAGAATTGTTTGATGAAGGATTTTGCGTCGGTTTAGACTATACTACGATTGATCATTTGATAATTTCTATACCGGCAAAAAAATCATTTGTCAAAATGGCGCCGTTGCCGGGGAATTTGCTTAGTGTGCCATGTTATTGTTTTGGATTAAGTGTGTATATATGTACATAGTTGCACTTCATTGTAAATTGCTCAATTGATTAACTCATCATCGTTACAATGAATTCCATTTCCCCTTCATTGCATGACGCGTTCACAACCGAATCCGAACTTAGCCCCTTTTGATCCGGAAATAGAACGAACTTTGTTTCATATTAGACAAGCTCGGAGGCGGCTAAGATTTGGAAAAGGTGAAGAGGTTTTCACCACCTCAACCACCTTACTACAAGTGAACATTGAACCGTCACTCAAAGAAGGCATTAATCATACTCCCATCAATCTCACTAACAATTCTTCTTTTGTTTTAGGTACTAATACCATGGACGCTCCAAGGAGAGTTACCATCAAGGAAGCGGGTGCACCGGATTATGTCCTTCAACCCCTTCATGTAACTCACCCCAATTTGAATGCGAATTTTGAATTGAAGACCGCTTTGATCAATCTCCTACCCAAGTTTCACGGGCTTCCCGCACAAGACCCTATTCGACATCTCAAGGACTTCCATCGCATATGCTCGACTACTATACGGGAAGGGTCCGATGAAGTTGCTATATGGTTGTTTGCTTTCCCTTTCTCTCTTGAGGACAAGGCCAAAGAATGGTTCTACACTCTCTCTAGTGAAGTTACCTCCGATTGGGACCTACTTAGAAGGGGGTTCTTGGATAAATTCTTGCCCCCGGAAAAGATGGATAGGCTAAGGAAAGAAATGTCTTGTATTGTGCAAGGTGAGACAGAACCACTCTATGAGTATTGGGAACGGTTTCGCAAACTACTAGATGCGTGCCCTAATCACATGCTCGACACTCAAGTATTGCTTGGATACATATGTCAAGGGATGCGAGAGCAAGATAGAACCCTCTTGGACACTTCTAGCAATGGTTCTTTGTCCAAATATAAAACTGCGGAGGAGGCATGGCAACTTATTATTGACTTAGCCGAATCCAATCAACATATGAGGCGAAGAGTCAACCGTCCAAGGACCGTGAACGAGGTATCAACTAGTAGTGAAGCCACCGCTCTAACTCAATCCTTGAATGAGATGACATCCGTCTTGAGGCAACTCCAATTGAACCAACAACAACCACAACAACCTCAATCATATCAACAACACCCTCCACCATCTCAACAACACAACCAACAACAATTGGTCCCTCAAAGAGTATGTGGCATTTGCTCTTGCTACTCTCACTACACGGATGAGTGCCCAAACCTTCAAGAAGACAACACTTTGGCGGCCACCCATAATTTCTATGACCGCCCTAATCAAGGGTACTACCAAGGAGGTAATCCTAACCAAGGGCACCCTTATCAAGGAGGAGGCTACAACCAAGGAAGTGGACACAATAATCAAAATTGGAAAGACAATCATCAACAAGGGAATAGGGATAACAACAACAATGGAGGAGGTCAAAGATGGAATAACAACTCGCAAAATTTCTCACAAAACCGACCATACAACTTACAAAATCAACCATACAATCAACAAAACCCACAAAGAAACTACCAAACATATCAACCACCACATCAAAGACCACCACCCAACCAATCACAAGCTCCTCAACTCACATATGCAACCACCCCCTCCAACCAAGATGAAACACTCCGGACCATCATCCAAGGCCAAAAGGAATTACAAAACACACTTGCTTCCGGCCTCACCGGCCTCACCTCTACATTACAAGCTCTTCTTGCACGCATGGACACACCATCGACCCCCACTCCTCAACCCCCAATCCAAAGTGTCATTCCCTCTCAACCTCAACCAAACCCAAAAGGGGGCATCAATGCCATCACCCTTAGATCTGGTACACAACTAAAAGAAAAGGAAGCAAAGGACCCAAGTCCTATCACAACCACCCAAGAGGAAGAGAGAATAGATATAGAAGAGGTAGTAGAAGAGGAGACACCACAAGCCATAGTTGAGGATGAAGCCCAACCAACAAGGGAGACAACCAAGGCCAAAAGAACCTTGGAAGAAGAAATTGCTCAACCAATTCCATTTCCAACACTTGCAAAGAAAGCTAAAAAGCGCATAGAACTCGACCCCAAAATGGTAGAAATGTTCAAGAAAGTTGAGGTAACCATCCCCCTCTTTGATGCCATCCATCAAGTTCCTAGATATGCCAAATTCCTCAAAGATTTATGCATAAACAAGGATAGAATTCTTGAATTGGAAACCATCCCATTGGGGAGTTCTATTTCCGCTTTGATGGGAACATTACCGGAGAAGTGTGATGACCCGGGCCCTTGTATGGTCACTTGCACCGTCAATGGAGTTCAATTTAGAGATTGTATGTGTGACCTCGGAGCATGTGTTAGCATCATGCCGCTCTCCGTTTACCGGGTATTGAAGTTGCCACCACTAAAAAGGTCGACAGCAAGATTTGTCCTAGCGGATAAAAGCATAATAACCGTAGCAGGTGTTGCGGAAGATGTATTGGTGAATATAAAGGGGTTGGTGTTCCCGATTGACTTCTATGTCCTTGAAATGCCGTCAAGCGAAACCGAGAGAGCATCCTCTATCCTACTTGGAAGGCCCTTCTTGAGAACTTCTAGATTTAAGCTTGATGCTTACTCAGGGAACTACTCATTTGAAATAGATGGAAGAATTGTAAGCTTTAGCCTAGAGGAAGCAATGAAGCATCCACCGGAGAACCACTCTCTATTTCGGTGTGACCCAATCGATAACATAGTAGCCGAAGTGCATCTTGCAAGATTAGATGAGAAGTGCATGGTCAAAGAAGCAAATGAAGAGTCGAGCGAACTAAATACCACACACCATACAAACCATCCGGAAACTCAAACTTCAAGGAATGACAAGAAGATGGAATTGAAGCCACTACCACCTCACCTAAGGTATTCATACCTTGATGAAGCCCAAAAGCTACCCGTGATAATTGCACAAGAGTTAATTCCTCAACAAGAAGAAAAATTGCTGAATGTATTGAGGAAAAACAAAAGGGCAATTGGGTGGAGTTTGGCGGATCTAGTGGGAATAAGCCCCCAAGTATGCGAGCACCGCATATTTCTTGAAGAAGGAGCAAGACCGGTCCGACAACCTCAAAGGAGACTTAACCCAACCATTCTTGAGGTGGTGAAGAAAGAAGTCACTAAGCTACTTGAAGCGGACATCATCTATCCTATCTCGGATAGCGAATGGGTAAGCCCGGTCCAAGTAGTGCCAAAGAAGTCCGGAGTGACAACAATCAAAAACGAAAGTGGTGAACTAATAACAACAAGAGTGCAGAATTCTTGGAGAGTATGCATAGACTACCGAAGATTGAATGCGGCCACAAGAAAAGATCACTTCCCACTACCATTTATTGATCAAATGCTTGATCGGTTAGCCGGTAAATCATATTATTGTTTTCTTGATGGCTACTCCGGATACTTCCAAATTCATATTGCTCTAGAAGACCAAGAAAAAACTACATTTACTTGCCCCTTTGGAACGTATGCTTACAAGCGTATGCCATTTGGCCTATGCAATGCACCGGCAACGTTTCAAAGATGCATGATGAGCCTATTTGCGGACTTTCTAGAGCAATCGATGGAAGTTTTCATGGATGATTTTAGTGTGTATGGTGAGTCATTTGAGCATTGCTTAGGTAACCTTGAAAAAGTCTTAGAAAGATGCACCAAAACAAACCTTGTCTTAAATTTTGAAAAATGTCATTTCGTGGTCAAACAAGGCATTGTTTTGGGACACATAGTATCAAAGGAAGGCATCTCCGTAGATCCGGCAAAGATAAATGTCATATCTAGTTTACCTTACCCTCCTCCGAGAGGGAAGTCCGTTCTTTTCTTGGACATGCAGGATTCTACCGGAGATTCATCAAGGACTTTAGCAAGGTGGCCTTACCTCTCTCTCGATTACTACAAAAAGACACCGAATTTGAGATGAGCAAGGAATGTATGGAAGCATATGACAAACTCAAGGTAGCATTGACACAAGCCCCTATTGTACGAGGACCCAATTGGACTCAACCCTTTGAAATCATGTGTGATGCTTCGAATTATGCCATAGGAGCCGCGTTAGCACAACGCGAGGGTAAGATTCCCTATGTCATAGCTTATGCTTCCAAAACATTAGACGGAGCCCAATCCAATTACACTACTACCGAAAAGGAACTTCTAGCTATTGTTTTTGCTTTAGACAAGTTCCGAGCCTATCTTCTTGGTTCCAAGGTAGTAGTGTACTCGGATCACGCGGCACTAAAGTACTTGTTGGCAAAAAAGGAATCAAAACCGAGATTAATTCGTTGGGTGCTCTTATTACAAGAATTTGACTTGGAAATCAAAGATAGGAGCGGTTCCCAAAACCTAGTGGCGGACCATTTAAGTCGCCTCGAGCACACAAAAGGCGACACCACTCCTATCAATGATTCCTTTCCTTTAGATGCTTTGCATGCAATCTCGGAAGTGGTTCCTTGGTATGCCCCAATAGCAAACTATTAGGTTTCACGCACTTTCCCTCCCAATCTCAACAAACACAAAAAGGATAAGCTGAAAAGCGAATCCAAATACTATATTTGGGATGATCCCTATTTGTGGAGGTGTGGAGCGGACCAAATAGTGCGACGGTGCATACCTCAAACCGAATTCCAAGCAATCTTGGACGCTTGCCATGCTTCCGAAGGAGGTGGTCACTACGGGCCCCAAAGAACGGCAAGAAAAATCCTTGATTGCGGATTTTGGTGGCCAACTCTTCTCAAAGATGCTTCTCTCTATTGCAAATCTTGTCCCCAATGTATTAGGTTTGGAGATATTTCCAAGAAGGACGAAATTCCCCAACAAAATATGCTTTTTTGCGAAATCTTTGACGTATGGGGAATCGACTTCATGGGACCATTTCCAAATTTCAATGGCTTTCTCTACATCTTGTTAGCCGTCGATTATGTGTCAAAATGGGTTGAGGCAATCCCCACCCGAACGGATGACGCTAATGTTGTGTATTCTTTTGTGAGGAACAACATCATTTGTCGCTTTGGCGCCCCAAGAACAATCATAAGTGACCAAGGATCCCACTTTTGCAACAAAAGAATAGACGGCCTCATGAGAAAATATGGCATCATCCACAAAGTCGCCACGGCTTACCACCCTCAGACAAACGGCCAAGCCGAAGTCTCTAACCGGGAAATCAAGCACGTGTTAGAAAGGATTGTAAAGCCGAATAGGAAAGATTGGAGCATTAAACTCTCCGATGCACTTTGGGCCTATCGAACGGCTTACAAGACACCCATTGGCATGAACCCCTTCCGGCTTGTATATGGCAAAGCATGTCACTTACCGGTGGAGATTGAACACAAAGCTTATTGGGCCGTAAAGGAATGTAATATGAGCTTGGGTGGGGCCGGAGTAGAGAGAAAGCTTCAATTGGCAGAATTAGAATGTATGAGATTGGAAGCTTACGACAACTCCAAACTTTATAAGGAAAAGTTGAAAGCCATCCATGACAAGAACATAAGGAGAAGGGAATTCCGACCCGGTGACCTAGTCCTTCTCTACAATTCAAGGTTGAGATTACTACCCGGAAAGCTTAGATCAAGGTGGGATGGGCCCTACCAAGTGGAGAAAGTAGAACCTTATGGAGTCTACCACTTGCGCCACCCATCAAGCCCGGACATCTTCAAGGTAAACGGGCACCGTCTCAAATTGTATCATGGTGAGCAAAGAAAGAACGCCAAGGAATTTGAAGTGTTCCTCTTGAGGGATGCAACTCTTGAATAAACACTATAAGCTACTGAAAGTCCAACTTAAGGACGTTAAACAAAAGTGCTAGGTGGGAGACACCCCACCATGGTAAGATCTTCCTTTGAGACTTGTACATAGACACTTGAGTTCATGTATGTTAGCTAGATTTTAATGACAACTCCCCTTCAATTGTTGACTTCATTTGCTATAGTGCTTAAGTGGCTGTATGGAGGGGGCGTTTGAAATGTCGAAAATGGTGTAACCACTTGCAAATTTAGAAAAACCCACCCCTCTGCGCGTGCGCGCACATGGCGCGTCCGCGCACATGAGCGAAATCCGCCAATCGACGCGCAAGCGCATGGTGCGCGTCCGCGCCGATTGCCTTGTTTCCCCCCTAGTACATTTTACAGAGAGTTAAGCCATTCTCAAGCCTACACTAAGCCAACAGCCCAGCACCTTTGCCGCGTGCGCGCACCTGGCGCGCACGCGTCCATACAAAGCGAGCACGGAATGCGCGCGCGCGCCACAGCCGCGCACGCGCCCTTTCATTCTGCACTCCTCTCTGGGCCATTTCACAGAGAGTTGAGCCCCCTCCAGGCCCCTCTCATGCCTGGGGCACAACCACGTGGACGCGTATGCGCACTGTGTGCGCGCGCGCCAACACACGCTAAAGCAATCTCTGGTACTTCGTCCAGAGAGTTATGCCACCCCTGTGCCTCTCCTGTGCCCCCAGCCCAAGCGCATGGGCGCGCACGCGACATGTGCGCGCGCGCGCGCCCCTAGTCACCTTACTCCCTGTGCGAGCGCGCACCGCGCGCGCACGCGCCGGTGATCGACGCCACCTTTAAGAAGGGCACACTTACCCCTTCATTCTCATTCCACTTCTCTTCTTCTTCCACATCCTTCTCCATCTCACAAGGTATTATACTAGGCCCCCTCTTAGTCCAATAATCTCTTGTGGTTCTTATTCATTTAGTTGCACCATCTTTTAGGTAGTTTCTTTCTTCCTTTTTTTTCTCTTCCTTCTTTCTCTAGTTACTTCCTTGGGATGTCTTTGCTCTCTCCTCTCTTTCAATCCAATTCTTCATGAGCATTTGGGTCTCAAACTAACTTACATGCATAGATGAATGGTGTTGCTTTATTTTCTTGCAATTAATATGCACTATAATCATTAATAATGGATTATGGAATGTTACATTGCTCCCACTTTCACATAATCAAATACTACTTCATGGATGCACGCCAAGTGTTCGATGAAAGGCACACTTGAATTTTGGACTTATTGTGACTACCTTGCCTCTCAACCAATCACTTTTGAGTGCATCCCCACTTTCCACAAACCATTCATCCCCATTTTCTTAGCTTGCCTTCCATTTATGGTCCCTAAGGGTGTGTGCTTCTCATGCCTCTTCCTTGCATGCTTAAACTACCCTTGCACCACATGAAAATTATTTGCCTTGCTCTTCACACATTATCCTAGTTACATGTTGCAGCTGTCATGTAACGAAGATCCCATATTCTATGGCATAACTTTCATTACATAGAGCTCATGTATCTCCACTTCTTTGGGTTTGATATTTTTCCTTTCTTGCTTCCACAGGATGGTCATCAAAAAGGACAAAGGGAAAGGCCCCAAGAGGCCAGTTTCCAATAAAGTGCGCCAGGAACTAACGGCCAGGCCCCTCCTGAAGAAGACTAAGGGCCCCGTTGACGTTCTAGAGAAGGACAACCCTCCTAAGGATTCAAACAAGTTTCCCAACCGTTACTGCGAACTTGTCTACTCCAGAATGATTGAAAGGAATTACCATCCGGAACCCCTCCTAGTCTTACCAGCTCACCTCAGTCCGATTGTGATGCCACACATTGACCGGAGGCATTGGAGGTTCCTCTTGAGGCAACCAACGGAGGCCAATCTCTCTTGGGTGGTAGAATTCTACTCCAACTTCCACTCACCTCATCTCACATCAATATTTGTGCGCCGAAAACAAGTGTCGGTCACAGTGGAAACCATCCGAGAAGTCCTTGGGATTGCACCGTCAACGGATGCATATGACGCCTACCAAGAAGTCTTGACTGCATGCGTTGACCGCGCATTCGATTGGAGCGCGATCCTCCGCGTCATTGCTTTACCCGACGCATTTTGGATTCGGGGGACCATAAAGCGAAGACCCAAGGGTTTAGATGTCCGCCACCTCACTCAAGAAGCCACGGCATGGGCCCAAATTCTAGCTCATTACGTGCTCCCAAGCACGCATGGGTCATCCATCACCGCCGAGCTTGCCTTATTGATATGGTGCATCTTGACCGAGAAACCGGTCGACGTTCCGCATGCCATCCGCCAATCCATGGGGCGCATTCATGCCAAGGGAAATCTACCATTCCCCGCTTTAGTGACGGCATTAGTTGCGAAAGCCGGCGTCAACCGGGAGACTAAAGATAGGCGAACCTCAATACCGGTTGATGGTGATATCATTCCAACCAAGAGATGCCTCAAGCCTCCGGAAGTCACCATGGACATTGAACTGCCCACACCAACTGGCCACGCTACCACTTCATCTACATCACAAAAATCGGCCGCCCAACGCCTTGAGGACCTTCACAACAAATTAGACCGTTATGAGAGGCGTAACCAACGCCGCTATGCTCATGTGAAGAGGCTTCTAAGCATAATCACCCCACCTATGGAGGAACCCGATATCTCCACCTCCACCACAACTTCAAGCGGTGATAGCAATGGCATTGGAGATGTGGCACACTCGGAGTTCAATAAACCAGTGCGCCTAACCTCTAGCACGGAGGACCGTGCTACGTTTTAAGTGTGGGGAGGTCGGCCGACCGATCTCCGCAGGTAACATCTGAATAAATCTGAATAAATTAGGATAGGTTGCATGATTAGGTTTTAGTAGGATAGGTTGCATGATTAGGTCTTAGTCGGCACCATTCGCATGATAAGCCTGCTTGGTTGGAACAATGAAATTCTCTCTTAGGAAACCAACACTTTGGGGCAACCATGGCATTGCAAATTTTAAATGCTTTTATGCCAAAGTTGCATGAAGAATTATATTTTGGAACATGGGTTTGAAGTTAAGAACACAAGCTTGTGAGATTTGAGCCTAATGGTGTGGTTACATCTTATAACCACTTATTTTTCCTTCTTGTGTGCATTATTCTCTTTCTATGATTGTGATC